>NW_017808403.1:2327977-2351343 GCF_001891065.2 Hippocampus comes
GCTCTCTCTCTCTCTCTCTCTCTCTCTCTCTCTCTCGTTCTGTCTCGCATGCACACATAGACTTCAGAATTTTAGCCAATATCATATATCAGTGGAACCACGTTCAGATTCTGTGAGATCATTGTCAGGTTCACAGGAAGAGCAGAAAAAATATGCATGCACACACACACACACACACACACACACACACACACACACACACACACACACACACACACACACACACACACACACACAAAACCCCCAACAACAACAAAAATCATGCAAACTAACAAACCTGCTAAAAAAAAAACTAATCATAACGAACTGTATGGAGAAAAACAAATTAAAAACTAACTTTGAGCAAAAAGCCAAGTCTATTCTAAGCCAGTTCTGGACTTGATTACTCGACGGCCGTATTCCGATATTGCGGGCAAAAAGCCATCCGGCGCGTTGCTCCTATTTAAAGATATCATCTGAGGAATTTCCATCGCTGTTGTTGTGGGGGATGGAAAAAATGAACGCACTGTCAACGTGATACTTGAATGTGAAGTAGCGTGTTCATCTCAGACCCTCCAAAGTCCACAATGGAGTCCATCTGAGGGTGTTTCTTGGGTCGGAGGCCAAACGGCCACCTGAAATAGACATTAGCCCAAACTGCGCGTCTATATTAAGGCTCTTTTAACGAAACGTCAGACCTGTCTGACAACTCATTTGGGACCGGGGAATGTGCACATTGTGTTTTGGCCGCGGCGTCCTCCCCGCCGCCTCCTGCGGCCGCCTGCGAATTGATATTCACCATGGCATGTGCTTGCCAGACGCGCTCTGTGGTTGGCCAGCATGTGTGTGTGCGTGTGTGTGCGTGTGCGCGTGCGCGTGTGCGTGTGCGTGTGCGTGTGCGTGTGCGTGTGCGTGTGTGTGTGTGTGTGAGGAGATGTTGTGCTAGCGGAGATGTGGCAGAGATAACTGCAAAAACCTGCTCTCTCCCCAACGGCTGGAGTGCACAGCGCCGGCTTGGTGTAATTGGAGACCGAAACATCTGTCAAAGGCATTGCACGTTCCATCGGCGAAAATGTCATTATCCCCAGGCCGCGCCAAGAAAACACGCAGGAGGTATTTTGAGAGGGACGCCAACCACAGAGGCACTCTGCTCGCGTAAATGCGTGACGGAAATAGCCGCGAGTTGCCCTGCCCGGATCCTGCGTCTGAGTGCAGTTCGGTCTACGAGGCCGCACCGCCGCCCCTGATTGGGGTCCCGACCAGAGAGGGAGAAAACGAGCTGGCTGGAGATGTGGACCGAGTTAAAAACAACAAAATCCAAAAAGTTGGCCACCATCAAGCTCCTATAATAGCCCTGTCCTCGGAGACGTTCCCATGTGATCCCCCCGCCAACCACTGCTCACTGAACTGCATAAAACTCAAATGTGAGGGTCTGCTTTTCATGTGGGGGGGCGCTCCTGAACCTCGTGAAGACCTCACATCCAAGGTCTCATCCACCATGGACTTGGGAGGCTCGCGGGGAGGCCTTTGTTCCTTTGCGGGCGACAGTTTGGGACAGAGAGATCCATTTCCGGTCCCTCCTTCAGATAGCAATGAAACCAAAGAATGATCAGTCTGTTCCAGTATTTGGAGGAGTGGGGGGGGCGCTTTGGCAGCTTCACTGGAAGAAGAGGAGCGACGGTTGGATGCTACTCCAAAAAAAAAAAATGCTCGCAGTGAAGTGGCCACTGAGCTGAGCGTCTCACAGTGTCATCAGCGGATCCACAGAGACCGGAAGAGTCACAGAAAGGCACAGAAGTGGACATCCTTGCCTCGCCATGACCTCGTACTTGATACGTCCGTCATGCCTTGTGATCAAATGCCGTTCAAAAACACAAACATTGCAGATGTCAAGTAATCGGCGCCGCCACTGGGATCGCTGTCGGGACATCTTGTCCATTCAAAAACTTAAATTTGAAGTTCACCCCAAAGCTGAATATCCCGTACGCTTTGTGAGTCGTGTCTCGTCGGTTGTTTGTGGCGAGTGTGGCGAGGCCAAACTCTGCTCACCGTGGTGACGTTGTCTTGAGCCGCACTCGCTCAACCCAAAAATCCATCGCCTCCTCTTCACCTGGACTCGCCGTGGGAGAGATTTCCCTTTTGGGGGGCCACCACGTGGGTTCATTCAAGCACCTGCAGGACTACCGAGCCCCTCCCCGCCAGCTCCAGTAGCCGTCTTCTGGGCGACTAAATCCCCCTCACGGGGGACCCGTAAAGTGTCACATAATCGTGCTCCCCCTCTGCAAGCCTCCACTACAGTCTGCCGCTTGTCTGCCCCCACAGAAGCCGCCGGCGGAGCCAATTGGGGAGGCGGCGGGGGGCCAGCCGGCGGCGGTGGCGGCGGCGGCGGCGCCGTGTGCCAGAAGACCAAGGAACACGATGTGGTGCAGCGGCAGCGGGTGGTGGACCTGTGGAAAGACGGCAAGTCGGAGGGGGCCATCGGCCTGGAGCTGCGGATGCCCAAGTCGACGGTGCACAGCATCATCGTCAAGTATCGGCTCAGTAACACGGTGGAGAACCTGCCGCGCAACGGTCGCCCCAAAAAACCCTGACGAGCCACCCGGGATCGTGCCTTGGGGAATACCCAGGGAGAGATGTTGCAAGTCGGGGGAGGGGGGGCTCCAGCGCCAGAGACGTCGGAAAGTGGCACCGACGACTCGCGTGCAGGGAGTGGAAAACAAATGCGGACCTCGGAGAAGACTGGATGTGAATGCAATAGCAGGTTGTGAGGAATTCAGTGCGAGGAATACATTCCTGATTTCCTGAGGTTTCCCCCCCCCACCCCCCTTACGAGAAAAAAAAAAAAAAAGAGTTCCCCTTGGATCAATTCTTCATCCACCAGCAGACTGAAGGAGCCTTTCTCCTCGCTTTGACCCGATACTCCCTCATTCCTCCGCAGTCTTCCACTCCTCCGTCTCGACACTCGCGCACGAACGCACGCGCGCGCACAAACTCGCGTGCATACTGTGCAGACCCCACACAGAATCTTGCAAAGGACTTGATGGATCTGCAGACTGCAAGCAGATGAACGGCACTGACCAAAGTCATCCGGGAACACCAAGCTCCATGGACACAAAGAGTCGGGGGTTGGAGCCAAGACTTCATTGTCTCGCTCGAATTAGATTTGGCTCTTCAACAGTTGGGGGTGAGGGGGGCGGGGGGGGGGGGGGCATCGGGATGGCATTTGGTTTGGATCAGGCGTGTGGATGCTTTTGTTTCGACACTTTATTAAAAGAAAGCAAAGGTGAGGAATGAGCTTACGTCCTGTCATCGATCAATTTGCGCTGGCTTAAGGCTGCTGCTCCGAGTTGAGATGTTCAAGTATTTGACCGTCGTTTTTTCCAAGTGGGGCTCATTGTATGCCTCCCGTTTTCTGTCGAACAACCTGCTGCAAACTCGTGTCGGACACGCGGCCCAACCCGCGTGTCGGTTTTGCTTCGGCCGTCCGTCCCTGCGGTGGTATCCGATAACGCCTGTCTTCACTCCACTTGAGCAACTTGATGCGTACCAGTGGTGACAACCCCCGTTTTGACGCACGGTGCGCCTCATCGCTCAGTTTTGCCAAAGCCGGCCGGCCGGCCGTCCATCCATCCATTTTCTTTCCACTTTACCTAATCGCAGTGTATTTCCAAATGAAAGAATTGGTACATGCCAATACTTTTTGTGTTAATGCACACTGCACCCTAATCATCCTGTCAGTCTCCCTTTCACAAAAAGTATTAAAAAATAAAATAAAGCAGGTCCCCTTTAACCTACGGTGGCGCGTGACCTGCGTCACCGGAAGCTGTTAGCGCTCCGCAGACTTCAAATGCAGCTTGCCATCAGAGCTGTTGCGATATAGCTTTTATTATTATTATTATTATCTTTAATTTATATATTGATATAATACGTTTTGTGTACATTTCACCGATGGCACTGGCAAAGAATTGCCAATCTGGAGGGGCGAGAGAAGCATTTGAAAATGGTACGCGTGACCTACGATCGTGAACAGGCTGCTAACGTGCATCGCATGCCTCCGCGTCAGGTCCCCCGCTAAGGTAGGCAGGAAATCCTTTTCACCAACTCATCAACTTTTGTGTCTGCTTTATTTTTCTGTTTGGTTCATCGTCGGGGCCGTTATGGCTGTTGCTCATCATGGCAATGCGTGTGTAAGTGCGTGCGTATGCGCGCGTGCGCGGAAACGGGTCGATCGCGGGAGGTTGTTTGATCGCGAAGGAGATCTTAGCTCAAAAAGGTTTCGGTCACCCCTGCTCTAACCCTTGTTTCAATTCTGCTTCGGCCATCCATCCAATTTTCAATTTCGCTTGTCCACGTTGTCACGCATTTCTCCCAAATTTATTTAAGGCAACTTGTTGATTTCGATTTGGCGCCCCGTACATGCTACATTCCCAACATTTTGGATCTGGCTTTTTGTTTTTTTCTTTCTTCTCTTTTTTTTGTTATCCGCTAAAGAAGCAGATTTCCTCATGTGGATTTGGTGGAGAGCAAAAGCCCAAAGAATGCTCCTGCTGCTGCTGTGTCATGGATGTGTGTCAAAGTCACGCTCAGACACCCGTGCAAATCACTTCCAACCTCTGATTTCCTGCTCTCCCTCTCGATTGAGAAAGTCCAGCGGCGTGTGGATTTATGAAAGCCCAGCTGGAGCGACTCTCCGCTCTGAAGTTTCGCACGCACACACGCACAGACGCACGGTCCAGAATAGAACTCTTTGGCACGGCTACACTCGGGCGAGCTGAAACGCTGCCTGGCTCCGCCAAGATGGCAGCCTTTTCGTCCCTTAGATAGCAGGCAGGACCTACCGGGGAGAGGTTTTTATGATCTGTTGGACCTGACTTGCTTCATCTGGTGCAGTGCTGAGCTGCTCCAGAACAATCCCGAGCTCAACGGGTGTCAAATTAAAAAAAAAAAAAAACTGCCTCCGTTACCCCCACATTTGACAAACGGTCTCACCTGTGGGTCAGTTCTGCTTTGGCCATCCAACCCATCCGTTTTTCCGCCGCGCTTGTCCTCATCGGTGTCCCAGGTGAGCCGGAGCCTCTCCCAGTTGTCTTTGACCAAAAATCACCATAAAAGGTCGCCCCTAAAAACATTTGGAGCCGGGAAGTTTTCCCGCACGCCCTCTAGCGGACGAGTTATAAGCAGCGCTCGATTTGCTTCCTCGTTCACCCAGTCTTCACCTCCGTTTGTTTTGCTTCTCATGCGATATGCTCCCCTCTCTCTTTCCAGTCCCTCCGTTGGCCCCTCGCTGGCAAAGGGCCACGAATCGAGTTAGTCTTGCCTCCTTATCGCAGGGTTGATCTGGAAGTGCTGTTATGACATTCGAGCCCCGGTGCGAGCGCACCCGTCATCTATTTCTAGCTTTTGTTTGGAAAAGGCGCCGTCAACTCGCCGGCGAACTCCCCGAAGCACGTTCGACAAACGTGGGAAGCGTCTGCACCTTTGTGTCAAATGAGTGTTTTGGCTTACGGTGTGCCACCAGGCTCTATGCTCCGACACCATTGCTTGTCGCGCATCCGGGAAGCACTCAGTGCTTAACTCCAAATCTTATCCCATCCCCAACCCCACCCCCTCACCTTGCAGTGCTCAACGGCCCCCCCTTGTCAGTCAAGAAAGAGCGGGAAGGAGAACTGCGACGGGAGCAACGTGGCAGCGAGGTCATCTGTATTGACGACTAGGTTAATGCTCAAGGGCACACTCGCATATAAGAATGAGTATTCAAGCTGCACTGAAAAGAAACAACATTTATCATGAGAATCTTTGTTTGATGGCTTTTGTTCTCATCAGATGAGGGTTTTTTTTTCTTTTTTTGTGACTATTCTCATGAGATGCATGGAAAAATGTGACAATATTCTCTTAAAGATTGACTTATTTTCTCTTCGGTTTCTGACTTCATTCTCATAAGATTGACTTTTTCTTGAAACATTGTTTTAAATTTATTCTTGTCAAAGAAAGATGATCCTACCAAACAAAACTGACTTTCTATAAAATTATGACTTGAAAAAATATTGACCTTAATTCTGATATTTTTTTCTTTAAAAAGTTTACGACTCACGGTATTTCTCGGAAGATTATGCTGTAACTAGATTTCGACTGTTTTTCAGAAAAAAATACTATACTTTTTTAAGATTAACACTGTAAAATGAGTGAGCTATTTCACACACAAAAAAGACTATTCTCTAAAAATGATGTTTTTTTTCAATTTAAAAAAAAATTTATTTTGATTTTGATTTTATTCTTGGAAAAATTAACTCAATTGTTTTCTTTAAAAAAAAAAATAATTCTTGTAAGATTCCAACATTTTCTTTTTTTAAATTAACCCACCTTGAATCTCGAAAAATTGTTCTCCAAAATATGGCTTCATAATCCCAAGACTAACATCAATCAATAGATCATATTCTTAATATTTGGATTTTGTCTTAAATTTTGACTTTCAAACAAAGACGGATGATGTCATGACTTAATTCTCATATAATATTTGTTGCTTCCTTTTAGTGTGGCCCTAACACACACACACACACACACACACACGCACACACACACACACACACACACACACACACACACACTTGCAGTTCTCCTAACTTCCTGTGCTTGTCTGCCTCAAACCATGATACTCCTCAATGAGCCTCCTCTTCCTCTTTGGAGACTTATATACACACACGCACACACACACACACACCTCACTCCGAAAGTATCCTCCCGCTCAAAGCTGCATGCAAATTTCTGACGGCATGCGTCAATCATCAACAGAGTGTACAGTTGGGTAATGCTCTTTTTTTTTTGTTTTTTTTTTTTGTTTGTTTTTTGGGGTTTCTTTGTTTTGAACCACAAAGCTCCCTGTGAATGTTTCTGACCAGTTTCGCAAACAAATCAGTATTAGCCAACATTCCCCGCACACGTACACACTGTTTAGTTCTTCATAGATGTTGCCTTTATTTTATTCTGTTTCATGTCATGAGGATCAAACGAAGAAGTTTCCAGGTAACTTCAGAATTAGCTTTGTTTCTGATGCCTCTATTTTAGATTTGGGGCTTGCAGGTGGTTTAGACGCACACACACACACACACACACACACACACTTCCACAGTAGATGTCAACTGTTGACACAACTCTGTTCAAATGCCACAGATCTGACTGCAAAGGTGTCAGGAAAAGCCTATTGAACCGCTGAACTTTATTTGGTGTTTATCGGAGACACTTCAAACGGTGGCAGAAGTGAGCAGATTCATTTAACATGACTTTGAATGTGATGGGTAAATTCTGAACAGAACCACAAGCCCCGTTTTTTGAGGGTGTGCACACTTGTGCAACCACATTTATTTTTACTTCCCCTCACAAAAAAAAAAAAAAAATTTTGAGTTGTACAGGTTATAGTTTAGGTTACATTAATGGTGGGGAAAGTTTTTTTTTTAATCATAAAAACCTGGCATTTAAACAGGGGGGTGTAGACTTTTTATATCCACTGTATATGCAGGCCAGAAATATATACGTCGAACTATAATTGTGTTTTGTACACTCCATTGTTGAAGAAGAGAACACAAAAAAACGCCTTACTGAAACATACAAATGGACAAAAAAAAGGGGAAAAAAAGATTTTTTCACTTCATTAAAAAATTTCCAGGCGAAAATGAGTCCCCCTCCCCTGCCGCCCCCCAGCAAAAAAAAACAAAAAAAAAAAAAACACTTTGCTTTGTCCATTTTGTTTTTGTTTTTGTTTTTTTCAATCCTTTGTCAGTACACCTATCAAATGTTGGCCGGCAATGAAAGTATTTACAAAATGACACATCTCCTTATTTTTTTGTTTGTAATAAAACGGAATGAAATGAGATGTGCATGCTCCCTGAAGACTTTTTTGTTGACATGTCCAAGTAAAACTGTGACAGGATGAGGAGAGTTGGCATGTGGGCAAGTATAGTGACGGTTAACCGGAGTACCACAAGGCTCAATGTTAGGGCATCATTACTTGCAGTGCATGCGGAAAGTGTTCAGACAGCTGTCATTTTTGTAGCCTTATTTTAAAAAAAAAAAAAAATAGTCCTCAAAATTGTATACACAAAAGCTCAGAATTACCTGAAAAAAACATCTTGTCAAATTTATGAAAAATAAATTGGCTAATTTATTTTTCATAAATTTTCCTAAATTTGTTTTATTTTCATTATATGAAATACCATTGATTTGCTGTAAATAATCAAATGAAAAAAGTTGGCAAAATGAAATGTATTCAGTGGTAGGTTAATTAATTAATTAATGACACATATAATTTAAGAATAACAAACACATTTTATTCAAATAAAATATTTTACAAACACAGATGATCTTTTTTCGTTTTGAATGACTTGACCTGTATAGCCTGTATACAACATCAGTGTGACTATGTATTTAATTGGTTTTTTTTTTTCTTTCACAAAAATGACCAATTCTTACTGCTTTTTTTTTTTTTTTGCCATCCCCAAAATGCAAAGCATCCAGGCTTTTGCGTACGCTGCCTCACAAAGCACAAAGTCACCTATGACCTTGATCAAAATAGGAATAAGCGCAAGGAAGTGCACGCGTGTGCGCGGCAATGTAGACGTTGCAGCTTCACATTGAGGAAGTGAAAATGGAGATGGCGGCTTTGGTGCGAGCGTGTGTGCTGACGGGGGGGAAATATGAGGCGCTGCGCCGGGGGCTTGCTTTCAAATGTCCCGAGGAGGACGGCGAGGAAATGAAAAGAGGATAAAAATGGTGACATGTTCCTCTCTGCAAGGTTTGAGCCGGCACGAAGGCCGAGTGCCCAGGGCAAAGCAATGCGGCGAGCCCACAAAAACGACTTATAAACAAAGACAAACCACTGCTGGAAATAACACACTTGTTTGCCTTGCGCAAGACCGCTTGGCTTTCGCTTATTCTCCATTAGCGTACTCGCTGTGGAAAAACATGATTGGAATGTTGCTTTTTTTTGCGGGGGGGAGGGGGGCATTTCACTGTGTTCCAAATTATTCTGCAAATAGATTGAAGTTAAATGGATGGTGAGAATTGTCTTTTTTTTTTTTTTTTTTAAGAAAAAAAACACACTTTATTCTTATAAGATTGTCTTTTTTGCTTTAAATTTTTTTTATAATTTTCGTTAGTTGTGACCTACAAAAAAATGTCAATTTTTTTTCAGGAGGAATTGTCTGACTGTGAAAATTGTGCGGCTCGCATGAGATTTTTGTTCAAAGAAAAAAAAAACATTTTCATCACAGAATTGCGACTTTATTTCTTGAAAAAAAAAATCGACATCTTTCTTGTCAGACTGGCTCCCCCTCCCCTCCCCCTCATCAAAATCTGCCTTTATTTTCACAAAAGAATGGGTGACCTTTTTCTTTGCATAATTTCACATAACCCTCGTCAGGTTACGATTTTCAATTTAATTCTCAAAAGGCTCCCATTTGTTTTCAGTCCCAGCTCTTTGTGCTCCATAAATGTAATGCATGGAGGGATTTCATTTTAAGTTGGACACTCCTGATGAGAAAAAAAATAATGAGAAGAAAACTCCACTCGCATCCCTTGACCTCAACCCTATTGAGAGAGCATTGAAGAAAATCACCCCAAACTGCATCTGCTTCATGTTTTGGAACGCAGCCTTTCGCGTTCTCGTGGCCCACAAGCGCTTTTCAAAATGTCTGTGATCTTTCTTTTTGAACGACAGGCAAAAATAGCAACAAAAAGAACCAAGAGAAGTGACTGTCCCCCCGCCCCCCCCAAAAAAAGTCCAAAACAGTCCAATTTGATGTTGAAAAAACAAACTTCACATCTCCGTGATGTGCAAAATGTTCCCAGTTTTGTGCACTGTTCGTCCCCAAAGGCGGAAGCTCGGCTTCCGATTCCCATCCGCCCCCTCGCGGGGGGGAGAGTTGGCGTCGCCAGCCAAACAGCGTCCGCACGCCGACGTCGGCTTCACCCCTCCGTCATTCCCCACCCGCCCCACCCCACCAAAAATCGAGCGTCCGCAGGAAGAGGCGGCGCTAGGGGAAATCTGGAAGGACGACAGCTCCCCCCCTTTCGGGAGACGTCAGTTGACTTTGAAGATGCTGAAGACGTGAGGCGAGGCCGACGGGTTGCCCACCGTGTGCAGGCGGAAGGAGGGGCCGGTGACGGCGTGCAGCTGGGTGCCCTTGTCCAGGCGCAGGAGGCCCGACACCTGGCACGGCTTGAGGAAGTGCGACGGGTGCGGCCCGGCCGACGGGGTGGTCCCGTAGCCCTCCATGCACTGCAGCTTCTGCGGCCTCTGGCCTCCCGTCACCACGTCCAGCTTGACGTACTGCGACTCCTGCTCGTTGAACAGAACCTGCCGACCAGGCCAGCACAGCTTCAGCTTCCGCTCGGGCGCAACGCAACGACGCGCTCTATCCTGCCCTCTGGTCCCCACTCTTCTTCTTCTTCCGCTTTGAGTCAAATGGCGACTGTTTGAGAGCTGCGCCACTGGCCAGCTTTGCTTTTCACCGCTCTTATCCCGGCGATTACGCCGCCGAGCGGACACCCGACAGTTCCGAAAATACGACCGCACCGCATCCCAACGGTAACTTGCAGTCCATTCCACTTGAGTCTTCTGGCTGACACGCTTTTCGTTTAGAATGTCACTTTGATTTGACTGCTTCTGACTTTGAGAGACGCACGACTCCTCAAACTGTCATGCATGTTTTTGGGATGTGCGAGGAAACCGGAGTACCCGGAGAAAACCCACGCAAGTACGGGAGGAACATGCAAACTGCACACGGGAAGGCCGGAGCCAAAATCGAACCCTGCACCTCCGCACGGTGCCGCCCGCCTTTGGAATATAATATCGCGATTGTGTTTTTCGACTCCACTTCAGTGTGGGCAGTGTCTTGCTCTCTTCCCTGGACTCTTGAATGTCTTCAGATGACTACGCTACATCTTAACTGCATCCTGCACTCTACTGGAGTCTCTTCCGGCTGAGAAAGCTTTGAAAAGACAATACGTTCGACTTCTCAGCTCTAGTCGACTCTCTTCCGTGTAACGTGCCTTCCGGTGTACTTCTTGGTTTGATGCTCGCTCATTGAATCTCCGGATATTAAACGTAAAACGCAACCCGGGTCGCATTTGACCGTATCCGGCACTCAATTTGACATCACCGTTGCTGCGCTCGAGCGGCAGCGCCAAAATGCGTTTGTGTTTGAGGGAATCGTTTTGTGGGTGGTTGTCGGGGCCGTACCTGACAGAAGAGGAAGTAGACGCCCGGCTTCTCCACGACAAAGGTGCCTTCTTCCTTGTTGTAGCTCACCGCTTTGCTCATGTTGAGCATGCGCTCCTCCCAGCCCTTGATCACGCCGCCTTGGCCCACTGAGAGCACACCAAGCGTCATGTCAGGCGAGCAACGTGCAGCCGGCCACCCACCTTCCACCGCGGCCCCCGACGTACCCCGCTCTTACCTTGCTGAGAGGAGACTTTGGTGACTGTCGGGAAGGAAAAGCAAAGTCAATTAAGGCTTCTTTTTTTTTTTGCTGCAGACGCTAACGTGAGACGAGGCATCTGCCAGGCCACTTACTCTCAAAATGAGACGCCGCTTTCTTGCCGTTTCCGTGCTTCCCGCGCAGCGTCCCCCCTTTTTTTTTTTTTTTTTTTGCAGACAAAACGTGAGTGTGACAAAGAAAACACTCCTGCGGTTCCACAATCTGTCTCCCAACGGCGCACTCATTTGCCTCCCATCTCGTCGCCGTCTTAACACGCTTAGCAGATGGCCAAAAGATTTCCCGTCACGTGCTTTTCATGCGTTCCCTCAAACTGTTCTTTTCATCATCGTAGTGTGCCGGCTGCTCGTAAGGAACCCCCCCCCCGATGGAGTGGAGAAGACCAAAGCATCCAATGTAAACGGAATAAGCGAGATGAAGTGGTGGAAAAGAGTGTCCGAAGGCGCAACCGTTGCCAGGCAATAAATTTTTCTCGAGCTGGTGACAAAAGTACTCACATGCTGTACTGACATTAAAAAAAAAAAAAAAAAAAGTAGTACTGGTTGAACTTGTCATCTATTGGTTATAGAGTCTCGTCATATTCGCATGGCTCCCCTGCCTGCGTCGACAATGTTTCGTGTGTGGCTAGCAATGCTAACGAACAAAAATGAGGCCTACTTTAAGCTAGGTTTCGCGAGCGTATAGCATTAGCAGTCATCGGCTGCGACTGTCCATGTGATAATAGTTTGGGATTATTTCATTGAGCTTAGTTTTTGCTTGACCTTTTGTTTTTTTTGTAATTCAGTTTGAATTAGTTTTTAGCCCAGTTTTGTTTATTTTTATGAACCGTTCGTGTTTTCGGTAATGCTAGGTTTTAGAGTACTTTTCATTTGTTTTATTATTCCTTTTTTTTTAAACGGATGGGGTATTTGTCAAGTGCAAGATTAAAAACAAAAACCAGAAGGAAGAGGGGAAAAAAAACTATAAATTTTGTGTCATGCAGTAAACGACAATCCCAAAACAGTTGTTCAACCTTTCTTCTCCTTCACGGCCAAAGCCCAAAAGCTCATATCTGATATTAACTGACCAAGATGAAAATGAAGGACATTTTCCGTTTTATAAACGTAGGATGCTGTTTCAGTTACTTTGGTTTGTTTTGGCGTTTTTTTGTAAAGTTTTTAATCCGTTTCATGATGAAAATGTCTCGGGGGAGAAGTTACTTTGTTAGTTGTCATTAGCTGTCATAACTTTGGCAACCACGTAGGCTAACATTTCGCTCGTCAATGGCGCGTTGCATCATGTGTTAGCATTAAGCTAGCGGGGGCACTCTGAAGGCCAAGTGGCTTGTTGTTTTCAAAACACAAAGTGTAATTGTCTTTTATGTTTAGCTTGACAGTAAACATTAACTTGGAGAGGCATTAGGCAGCTCAAAGCTTCTTTTGAAAAGAATTGCCCACCCCGCGGTCTCATGGGTTCACTCCCGGACGTATTCTTCAAGCCGCCCGCAAAACGGCCGCTATAAATACCGCAATGATAGGTCATCAAGTATCCCTGCTTTCACAACAAATCATAGCTGTCGGAGTCGCGACAGCACCCCCCCCACCTCCAAAAAAAAAAAAAAAAATCAAATTGACAGCCCAAAAGCGTGCAACAAGCCCTCGTTCCTGAGCCAGCTGGTTTTCTGGGCTGCGAGGCCACGCCGGTCAGACCTGTAATTTCTGCCACAGCCGTCCAGCTGCCTACTGCTTCCTGTGTCGACTTTTAGCTGCGGCCCGAGTGGCGTACGGCCCAAAAAGACGTGTGGATTGTACGTGCGTGCGGACGTGCGTTTACCGTCTCGCTTCACTCTCTGGCCGACGAGCAGTTCTCGCTTCTCCAGAATGAGTTGCACAATGGCCTTCCTCTGCGTGTTGACCTGTGCGCACACACAAATACACACGCGAGATGAACAAGTGTGCATCGTTCACTTCAATATCTCCCCCGCACCCCCTCTGACCCCCCTTGCACGTTTTTAGTGCTTGGCCTCACTCGCTGCGTCTTTCTGGGAAAGAAAGTCGATTTGCGGCGCCAGCAGACTTTGAAACGCTTGGCGGGGGGCCCCACTGGAGGAGAAGCGTGCGTCTGCGTCTGTTTATGCGTGCGTGCTTGAACGGAAAGATACCGTCGCTCTCCTCGCGACGAACAGTCCAAGCATCAGCACGACACGTGTCCCGAGCGAGGTGATCTGCAGGTCAAAACCTGCCATCCCGCCGACCCTCGGCCAGACTTTGAATGACCCATGGGATGTACTTGTCTTAAGAACAAAAATGTTATCCTCCTCTGGAGAGATAAGAAACCAGACAAAACTTGGAAAAGCGTACGGAAGAAAGTTTGATCAGATTCATCCGGATGCTTCAATGAAAATTCTTCTGCTCTTCAACCAAAGAGAAAGAGTCAATGCCTGGGGAAAATCGGGAACAGGCAATGACGGGGCATTGTTTAATGCTATGCTGAATCACTTCAGAACTTGGGAAGGCTTATAAAAGAAAGATTGTCTGCATTTGTCACAGAGGCTGAGTGTGAAGCCCCAAAAAACTGGAAATAAGAGGGCATCATTACTTGTGTCAAAATCTTAAAAGCTTTCAGTAACCTGGAAAGGCATATTCAAGGAAAGATCAAGAAAAAAGACAGGCAATGCCAGGGTATCCTTACTGGCATAAAATCTTGAATCCTTTCACAACTTGAAAATGCATATTAAGGAAAGAACAAAAAAAAAACTCGTGCCAGGGCTCCTTGGAAAGGCAGATTAAGGAAAGAGCAAGAAATAACAGGCAATTTCAGTGCATCCCGAATGGAATAAAATCTCGAATGTCTTCAGAACTTGCAAAGGCTTTTTAAGGAAAGACGCTCTTGGGAAGGCATATCAAGGAAAAGAGCAAGAAAAAAATTAAAAAACGGCAAAGCTAGACTATCCTTATGGGCACAAAATGCCAGATCATCAATACTGCAGTGGAATCCTTGGAAAGGCGCATTCGTCAACGTTTGCAGGGCATCGTGATAGTGCGGTAAAATCGTCGTAAAGGCATATTAAGGAAAATTTGTTTGCATTCGTCACGGATATGTTCTTTCGTGGAGCAAAATCAGAGACAATGCCTGGATGTCGCTGCTGGACAAAATTTGTGATTTTTGTTTTTTTTAAGTTTGTTGACATTTGTCACTGATTCAAATTTGGATTTTTGGGGGGGAAAAAACCAAACAAGAATAACTGGAGGCTTTCCGGTAAACTGTGATATTTTTTTTCTCCACAAAAGACAATAAAACCGTGGGTTCGAGAGTGGGAAATGTGCATTTAAAAACCACCACACATCCCCCACGATGATTCCCGTAACCGCATGCACGAGTTAAGTTGCATAACCAATTTTGCACACACACTCAAACACACGCACACACACGCACACACACACGCGCGCACACACACACGCGCGCGCGCACAAAAGTTGCTCATAGTTTTGTTGTTGTTGCTGCTGCTGGTGCTGTTGCCGTTGTGGCCCCGACCTGCTCGAGGCGCTCCTGGAGGATGTGAAAGGACTGGGACAGGTCCCGCGTTTGGCGCCAGGTCCACGCCGTGAAGAGCGCGCTGCAGGCGGCCACGGACAGAGCGAGCAGGGCGAGCGAGGCCCACAGCGTCCGGAGCTTGCGCCGCCGCGGGGCGATCCGATGCATGCTGACTCAGTCGCCGCCCCCGCCGCCGCCGCCGCCGTCGTCGCTACCGCTGCCACCGCCGCCGATCATCCCACGGTGGTGCGTCTTAGTTCGGAACATCCACGGCGCACTCGATCCCCCCCACCCCTCCTACCCTGGCCCGCCGCGGTTGCTTAATAAACACGCGTGGGCCGCTAATTGGCGCGTCGCATCCCACCAACTGTTGCATCCGTCTCTCGGCGTCTCGGTTCTCCCTTTGGGCTTCTCTCGCCTGGGGGGGTCCCCCCTCTCGTCTTTATTAAGACTGCGCGCGCGTGAGCACCGACCGGGGGGGCTCCCGAGTTGAGATCTGACGCTGAGAGCCTCGTCCTCCCCTTCTGCGTGTCTCTGTGCTGCACGTTTTCTTTTTTTTTTCTTTCTTTCTTGCTTTTCTTTTCTTTTTTTTTATCAAATCAACCGCACTCGATGTGAAGCGTTGGATAATTCCTGAAGTAGCCACACGAGGGCGTAAGAATGTAAGGTTAGAATCTCATTTCGCTTGCCTGACTGCCCATTTGAGTGCTCCCGTTTGTTTTTCTCGTGATATGACCATCTTTCTTGATGTGAAAGGCGTTCTCTCGAAATATTACGGCTTTTTTTTTCCCTATGGAATTACAACTCTTTTGTTTTCTCATTGTTGTTCATTTTTATTGGATTGGGGGGACATTTTTGCGTTTTATAAAAGTTCATGTGTGGTTTTAATGAAATTTTCACCATGTCCATCCATCCATTTTCTAATCTGTTTCTCCTCACAAGGGTTCGTGGGCATGCTGGAGCCTGTCCCAGCCTGTCTTCGGGCAGTCAGCGGGCAGCACCCTGAACTGGTCGCCAGGCGGTCGCAAATTTTCACAAGATTAAAATGTTAATCTTGTAAATGTTGCAATAGTATGACTTCATTCTCGTAAAAGTAAAGTATTTTCTTGTAAAATTACTTAACTGCTAAATGTTTTAACATTTCCAAATATCAATATCATAATATGATTGTGAGTGGCGGCCCGGTGATCCATTGGTTAGCGCGTTGACCTCACAGTGCAGAGGTACCGGGTTCAATCCCAGCTCCGGCCTCCCTGCGTGGAGTTTGCATGTTCTCCCCACGCCTGCGTGGGTTTTCTCCGGGTACTCTAATTTCCTCCCACATTCCAAAAACATGCATTGGTAGCTGATTGAACACTCCAAATTGTCCCTAGGTGTGAGTGTGAGCATGGATGGTTGTTTGTCTGCGTCCTGCGATTGGCTGGCAACCAGTTTAGGGTGTCCCCCGCCCTACTACCTGAAGACAGCAGGGGGTTGCTGGAGCCTATCCCAGCTGTCTTCGGGCAGTATTAAGTCTACTTCTAAAAAAACAAACAAACAAAAAAAACAAACAACAAAAGATGATATTAAGCTTTTATTTTTGTAAATATATTTTGCATCATGTTAAAATTTCATTCTATAACATTTACAGTAGTTGGTTTCTTGTCATGTTACTGTATCTCCAATGTCCATGTTGTCTTAAATACAGTAATGTTCTTTCTCAGCCACTAGAGGGCACTGTGACCATAGAAACATGAACGAGGAATCCGACACACACAACGGAGGATTTGAAGCGACGTATCCACTCGTTAGTTATTGTTTCGACGAGCTCGCATTTTTTTGTTCTTTCTCACACTCTCTTCTAAGCAAGCCTCTTGTTTTTTTCGCATTTTCTCCTTCTCCCTTCTTTTCCTCTTATTCTCTTGCTTCCTACTTTTCCTCTCCCTTTTCCACCCTCTCTTTTGTTTCCCTCTCTCCAATCCCCTCTCTGTGGATTTCCTCTCCCTCACCCTTCTTTTCTCTTTCACTCTCTTTCCACTTTCCCTGGCTTACCCGCTTGCAGTCTTTCTTTTCGCTTTCTCGTTCCTCCCCAATTCTCTTCTTTCCTTCACGCTTTCACTGTCACTTTCCTCGCCCCTAACTTGTGTGTGTGTGTGTGTGTGTGTGTGTGTGTGTGTGTGTGTGTGTGTGTGTGTGTGTGTGTGTGAGTGAGTGAGTGTATGTCAGAAAATTGAACCTCAAGTTATCATTAGCGTGTGTCCTTTAAAACGACACAGAACACATCAAACGAACACAGTGCTCGCTAGTAGCTTAAGGCTCTAAATGTGTGTGTTCGTCACAGTGCGTGTCATTGTGTCCTGGGTGGGTGGGGAGGAAATGAGGAATTCTCGAAGGCTGCCTTGAAATTCTCATTCCTGTGTAGCCGCTTGCCTGCCTGCCTGCCTGCCTGTTCTATTAATAGGCCACGTGTGTCTCCTGGAGGCTGACGTAAATTTTTTTTTCCACCGAAATCTCGCAGATGACGCGCGGACCGACGCACTCGCCGCAGATGTTAGTCAGACGAACGAACTTGACAAGTCCTTCTTATACAGGAGTTCAGAACATGTCGTTGGCCTAAGTCATCGGCGTGGCGTACAGGAAGCCGACGCCTCTTCTTCCTGTTTAGTCTGGCTTCGATTACCCCCCCCCCCCCCCCCCCCCAAAAACACACACACATTCTAAACTTCAACAGGTCATCCTCATACCCAAAATGCACCTGTCACCTTTGTCAAGCAATTAGAGGGTCTGCTTGAATCGAGTGACTTGATTTGTGGATTTCTGACCGTCTGTAGCCGACTGAAGCATGCTTGAGTAAATCTGATTCGGTCGGGCGAAAGCGGCAAAACGGGAAATTGCGTCATCGTGTGTCTTTTTTTTCGGCATGTTCGACTTTAAGCGCTCGAAAAAAAAGGGGGGTTGAGGGAAGCAGACATGCTGTCACTCTATAGACGCTACGTACGCCCTTATTTGGACATGTGCGCTTGTGTTTTCGCTGTCAACTCTGAGTCAAGTGATGTGACGCCATCAAACGAGGAGGAGGAAGAAAGCATAAAGGCCGAACATCACGAGAATTACGTGGTAGGTTTGAAGGTCACTTGTTCAAGTAGGAACTTCATTGAAATTTTGACCTCTGGATTCAATTTAACTCGCCCGGGACTGCTGCCTCTGTCTTGAAAAATCGTATTTTCTTAAAATGAGAAATTTCTTTTATGGAAATCTGACCATCCATTCTATTATCTGAACTCCACACTGGAAGTTCAGGGCCTGGAATCGAACCCCAGACCTCTACACTGTGAGGCAGATATGCTAACTGGTCAAGTGCTGTACCACCCAGAAATCTGTCCGTTTTCACAAATTAAATATCACTTTTTTTCCTCAGAAAAAATCCTCGTAGTTTTCACAATTCTGATTTTATTTTATAATATTGCAATGTGACACACACACACACGCGCACGCACACACACACACACACATACCCACTAGTTTCTTTTCTTCATTTGCTTGCATGAATTTTGTCTGACTCGTTCAAGAGCCAGACGAACACCTCCAATGGGGACACTTGAATTGTGTTTGCCACTTTTTAGTCTCACTGAATGGCCAATGTTAGATTTACAACCTCTGGGAAAGGGGAACTAAAAGATGAACTGGGCTTGGCAATAAGCATTTATAGTTAGGCTGTGCAAACTTTTCTACTCAAAGGCCTGCATTGGAGGTTTGAATCGGACAGCTGATTTATGGATAAGGTTTAAAAAAAACAAAAACAAAAATGTTTACATAAATGTTCTTCACCCGTTTGCCAAACAAAGATTAAACCCGTCTCTTGATTTAAAACTGATCTAATCAATTGTTGGGCAACTTCCTGACAGCTTTGTGAGAACATCGGTTTCATTGTGATTGGGTGGGTCTGCGTTTAAAGCGGGTCACACCCTTCATCAAAACCTTACGGAAGAATCCAACAGCGCAGACACTACGAACCAAAAAAAGGTTGCGATCTTCCAATCCAGTCAAAATGTATTTACAGAGCAGCGCCGTTAAAAACAATACAGTGTGCTGGGAAACACACTGAGTACAATCACAGTAACATTACAGAAGACAAAAATAATCAAACACAAAACTCAAAAGTCTTTACAAATGGTAAAACTGACACAAAAGCCAAAGAGAATTCAAATAATGTTCAACCAAACCATAAAATGACTTTAGTCAGCTAGCTTAATAGTAAGATGCAATAACGTGAAATGCTAATCGAAATTAGCATACGTCACAGTAATTATAAACCTTCAAACAACTGCTACACACAAACTGAGCAATATAGCATAGAACAGAAAATTCAACATTTATCTTTAAACACCAAAATATTCCACCAACTTCATCATTTCGAGCCAACCAACGTCCACTAGCTTCATGCTAGCATAATAAGGTGAAATATCTTGTACATGCTAATGGAAGTTAACATCAATGTTCCACTCATTCTAAACCTTCAAACAGCCGCTACTTTACACACACAGAGTAGCAAAACCTACAAGCAGTCTTTCTTCTGTGTCTCCAGTTGATGAAAAAATATTTTGGTCACTTTTAAGTGTGATTCTAAATATGTGAATACATCCAAGAGTGTTTGGGTCTCATTGTACATGTACACTTGGCTCTACTACGCAACTGTATTTTAATCTTGGGTCAGTGTGGTGGTACATGGAGATGAAGTATTTCTTGAGTTGGTACTTGGTATGAAAAAAAAAAAGACAACCACTGCTGCAAAAAATAGACTAGGGTAACAGCGAGGGTCAGTGTAGGACATTTAGGTTCATCCTGAAATTCCACCCAACTATTTGGGAATAGTGTGCGATGACTCCGGGGTTGGGCTGCCGGTCTGAAACGCTTCCATTACGTTGACGCTGAGCCCGACGAACAAGAATGGCTCCAGTGTGCACTGTTGAGGCACCATGGCAGGCATGACGTCCAAAGCCTTGAACTGTTTTTGGGCTCAACCCAGGAAGAAAACAGGGCCCCTACTGTTTGACCACGTCAGGCACTCACTGCACATACACGTTTATGATTTGGCACTGTTCAAAGGTAATGCTTATAAAAATGTTTTGCTCGACACTAAAAATAGTTTAGGATAATCCAGGCATCTTTTTCAGTTTTTCCACATTGGGTTTATAGGTGAACTGGACGCTTTTCTCCGGGTGAGATGTATATTGTGGACTGGGCAAATATAGACAAAAAAATTCTCACTCACTGTATGGACAATATAGAGTCCTGTTGACCTCAATATGCGTGCTTTAACTGTTATTCTGAGATAAGTGTGCGGACATTCATTAACGCATTAATAGCGTCAAGCTTGAAAAGGTCAAAAAGAAATGGGGGTTATCTTTCTAAGTGCAATATTGATACCAACAGACACTTTTTATTTCTGACTTATTTCAAGACAAGTCGTTTTAACTAGTACAAGAAGAAATCGTTCAGTTGTTTTTTCACCTTACGTTGTGCTCTTAAAGAAACTTGACATTTGTAGTGGCCCAGCACACCCCTTCACCTCGCGTGGAGTTAGTCGCGCCCACTCCAAGTTTCTCGGTTTCTCTGACGCAGGTGCGCGTCCACGCGCGACTAGCGCGCGCCCCCGTCGTTTAAAGCAGTCGCAAGCAGAACCAAGTCAACCACAGGAATGTGATCCAGATAGCATTGCATTAGCATCGAAAGGCGTAGCGTGTGTGGAAGTAGACACCGAACCTACAACCGACTTTTTATCGTCCAAGGTGACATTTCCCTCTTCTCCTCGTGCGTTTTAGCTCGGCAGTGCACTTCAAGTGACGTTTCACCTAAGGCCTTCGCGGACATCGTTTGGATGAGACTGCCACGGCCAGGTAAGAGCGACGACCGAAGCGCCTTTAAGAAACTGCACATTTGAACATTTGCTCGCTTGATTGTCGCACACACGACGCGTGTCACACGGATGACTTTGTACGCTTAGCTCTACTGGTTCGATTGTTAATTCGGCATGTTTTGAACGTAAAAGAGTGAACTTTACGAGTGTACTGTATTTAAAAAAAAAGTTAAAATTCTATCACTAATTAATCTGCACATATGAATGACCAATGTATAACGAACCTTATGCATAACCTTGGTTCTGCATTAGTTGAGAAGTTTAATCTCAACAAAACGAGTGCATTGCCGGCATTATGAGGCATCTTTGTGTCAAGGAAATATGTTAAAGTGAGTTGAGGAGCTCCATTTAGAAGAAGAGCATGCTTTGCCACCATCTTGTAGCACCATGGTGCAAAGGAACTCTGTAAAAGTGAGTTCAGGCGTTTCTTTTGGACAAAAAAAATGCATAACCGGCATCTTTGTGTCCAAGAACTATGTTGAAGTGAGTTGAGAAGTTTCATTTGGACAAAAAAAAAAGACTTTGCTACTATCTTGGTGTAAAGGACTTACAATGAAATGAGTTAAGGAGTTTGGGTGACAGTGGTAGGTAACCACTGTGTTTGTGTACTGTTGGAGGAAATTGTTGCTCTTGTTTTGCAATACATCAGTCCTGTTGTGTCAAAGTGTTTGGTAAGTCTAATAATGACACACTCACAGAAGCATGCCATTGTTTGGAGAACACAAGTATTTCAGGGGGTTGGGTGGGGGGCCTGGGGGGTGGAAAGCTGTTTCCTGCATCAATGTCCCACTAACAATGGTCAAACGTTTGAGACTGTGCTCATTTCTGAGGAGGGATGGTGAAAGAATGGTGGGCGAAAAAAAAAATAAGGGGCCAAAGTGAAAGCGACACAATGGAGAAGAGGCTTGGAGCTTGTGAGAAGAGGGCGATGTGATGGTTCTGTAAGTCTGGAGGTCACAGAAGGCCTTAAAGCGTCACGCAATAGTACAGTGGAGCCCCCTGCTTTTAGCATAATAGCAAAAATCCATGAGTAATTAACCACCCCCCCCAAAAAAAAGGACTACGATTTATTTCAATTTTCATCTCTTTCTTTCAGACAAAAGCAACTCCGTCTGTAGAAAAGGTGAAACAGCGGTGGAGGTGGTCCACGGGAAGCGACACTTTCAATTCGGCGCCATGTCCCTCGGCACCTTCCACCTCATGCAGACCTTGAAGAACTCTCCGGCCGCGCTGCGCCGCCGCTTCCGACGCGACCGCACCGAGTCGCTGTCCCACGGCGACCCGCTCTTCAAAGTCCACTACCTGGGCACCGAGAAGATCTTCTCCCTGGACCGAGAACAGGCGCGGGACGCCATCGGCCGCCTGCTGGCGGGCGTGGCCAGCGGCAAGAAGCTGAGTAAGGACCACGCCCTGGTGGTGCGGCCTCGCTACGTGGAGGTCAAGGAGCTGAGCACGGGCCGGCAGCTCACCAAGACATACCTGCAGGACATCGCGTACTGCGCCGCCGACGCCGACCGCCCCAACGTCTTCCTGTACATCTGCAAGCACCACGGGCAGCAGCTGCAGTGCCGCGTGTTCTGGTGCAACCGGGCCGAGCGGGCGCGGGACATGACCAGCTGCCTGGCGCACTCCTTCCAGCGGGCGCTGAGTGACTGGCAGCGGGAGGGCTCGGCCACGCCGCCGTCGCCGAGTGCCGACGACGCAGCCGGCTCACCGGCCACCAAGAGCTCCACGCTACCTGCCAGCTTGGGCAGAGGTGAGCAGTCTGGTTCCGCTCATGTGATTCCAAAGCGCCGTGAATGTTAGCCAAATTGACTTCAATGTATTTTTTCTAGAAGAATATATTTATAAGACTGATATAAGTATAATTCATTTTGATTTCGTGCGCATGCTGTACCTCCTGCGGGGCCGCAATTTAGTACATTTGCAAATTAGCGTTTTGTCATCTATTGTGGCCACAATTTAGCATTTTAAATGTTGTGCTCCTAATGTGAGCACATTTTAAAAAATTCAACAGATTAAAAAAAAAAAAAAAAAAATCACAAGCCCATATCAGACCAAAACATTTCCATAATAAATCTCATTTATTTTATGGTAATAAGTTAATTCCATGCGGTCATTAGGGCTGAACTCAGCATTCTATTGATTATCTCAAAGATGAATTTAAATTGATTTCGCAATATGCAATAAAATGCACATGGGGTGCAAGCATTTTTTTTTTTTAATCTCCTAAGAGTTGCCATCCTCAGGTTTTACTGTAGTATCTTTTGAGTATGACATTAAACATGAAAAAGGTGGGGCCTGGGCTGGTGAGTGACGTGGGCGTCGGCGATTAAGAGTGCAGTGCAGTCGAGTTGTATCGTCCCTAATTGGCTCCTATGTCGTTCCACTTCCAGTCCGCTGGAGGAAGAGAGGCTCCGTGTCCCGAAGCCCCCTCCGAGCCATCGCCAGACGAGGGTCCGCCTCTGGCAGCTGGAGCTGAGCCGCCC
>NW_017808403.1:2351355-2362559 GCF_001891065.2 Hippocampus comes
AACACCCCCTCTCCCAGCCGGACTGCAGGGATCAGTGAGGCATGTGTCGTTTTTACGGATTTAATATTCCAAACACTTGCGGGGTTGTTGATCCTGGAACAGAGGGAGCGCTGTCACTTCCTCTCTTCCCATCAGTGAGTGTACAGTGATGCCACAGTGTGCTTTGCCCCCTCCCCCATTCGAGCCCTCAAAGTGACTCAAGCAGCTGTTGCATCAAGTTTACAGGTTTTACTTTTCCCCGACAAACTAATGCTAAACATTCCACTTTTTTTTTTTTAATGGGACATTTTTTTTCTCACCCGTGTGGCACTAAAGGTATTTTTTTGTTGTTGTTGTTTTTAAAGGTGATGTCTTTACAAAGAGCACACAAGTGCCTGCTTGAAGGTATATGTTTTTATTTTTTCAACGTGCTGTTGTAATTATGTACATATTTAATGAAATATGTATGAAAATGTTTTTATACGTTTGTGTATCCAAGTGTCGTCGCTTGCTCTCGGGCAAATATTAAATGACAAACGAGCTGGTTTCCGTTAAGGCCAGCTTCAAATGTTATATTTGGCCTGCAGTGTATGTCAAGGGTTGATGCAAGGGGAGCAAACATGTTCCTAAAAGCGTCTGGGAGTTTTTAACTCTGTCATTTGACAAGTTTCCCATGGTCGTAAAGCATCTTGTCAACAGTTTTGATGGTCGTGTAAAGCTATGGCTTTTTAAAATCAAATCGCTTGATTGATCTTTTCTCTTTTTTCCTTCTTTTTTTTTCCCCAAAATCCAATTTCTGATTTTAGTTAGGGGCAGTGAATAGTTGGTTTCCAATCGACAAATTAAAAACGGGGACGGCTGTGAATGAGTCATGAGGAGGGGGTCCAAAAAGTTGCGAAATATAGCAACCAAACGGCTACTTGTGCTTTTGTGAACGAGCTCCTCAGCTGCAGAGCTGCAAGTATGGAAGCAACTAAAAAAAAAAAAATCAACAACAACCAGCTGCAATATGCTTTCCATGTGTGCTCTTAAAATGAGTTCATGACACACATTCTGCGATGTCCACGTCCTGCTCGGCTGACGTTTTTTTAAGCCGCTGTAGCTCCAGTAGCGTTTGGACGTGGAGACGCCGCAGAGGCTTCACCTCCTCCAGCACTGGAGAGCAGACGTCTGTCACAATCGTCTTCAAAAATTGATTTATTTTTTTTGTTCCTAAAAACTCGACATGCAACAACGCACCTTTTTCGTAGTGCAACTCGTCACGGTTGCCGCAGACGGCGTACGTCTCCAGGAAGTTGAGGAGCGCTCCGGTGGCGAGGAAGCGCTCCGACACGGGAAGGCTTTGGATGTAGCGCATGTCAAGGGCAAACGGGTTGGAGGGGAAGGGCACAGTGCAGAGACTCACGAGCTCGCTGACCACGTCCCACACACGAATACCTAAAAAAAAAAAAAGACACACACACACACACACACACAACAAATTATCCTCTCACGTGAACTTTCTCCACTTGGTTAAAATTCCATACCTCCAGCCTGCCAGTCTGTGATGGATTTGAGCTTCAGGGGCGTGTCCCTGACCATGGAGTCCGTGCCTCGAATGCTGACCAGGCGCTCGTGGTTGGAGCGAATCCAAGCGTGGGGACGACCGTACTTCATGTAGCCCGCCAGTAGAAACAGGGTGCAGTTCACCTCCTAAAGAATGTTTTTGGGGAGCCATTCTCAAATGGTGGACCAAAAATGTATTCCCGACTTTGTCCATCTATGCCAGGGGTGTCAAACTCATTTTAGTCGCGGACCAATTTGAAGTTGCGTCTTCCCTTGGCGGGCCGTTATGACAGCTAAACCACAAAATTATTACATGTACACAACAACTGAACATCTTACTAGTTTTGAAATCAGTCAAGTCAATTATAATACTTTTTTCAATTATTGTTCAAGTGAGTGTAAACAAGGGAACAAAATGATTGCAAAATCTCAACTTTATTCATCAGATGTGCCAATTTGACATTTCGGTACAGATTTTAGTTGACACACATGATTTGCTTTGGCGGGCCACATAAAATGATCTGATGGGCTGTATCTGGCCCCCGGCCTTGAGTTTGACACCAGTGATCTATGCCGATGAAAATAAATTATGCTCCACTAGATGGCAGAAGACACAATCAAGCGATTCTCAACTGATTGTTGGGCTTTTTCCTAAAATCTGTATTTTCCTGAAGAGTAGGACTCAACAACCAATAGAATTGAAATCGACATCACAAATGCAATTTTCTAATTACACAGGCTTCAATTTACGGCCAACAAAAAAAAAAAATAATTGGAAAGGGACGTTGAAAAAATAATCACTTCATAAATCGCAGTCGCAATAATGAGGGACAATATGGCAATTTGATTATTTTTCAAAATCGTTCAACGCTACTAAAGAGAGTACAAACTATTGATGATACAGTTTTGCTAAAACAAAGAGATCAGTGTTATGTTTGCGGCTGTATTTTGTGCAGTTGCGATGTCTCGATTGTATTACATTTTTTAGTTGTCACATTCATCCTGTTATGGTTCTCGGAGAGGCAAATGTACCTTTTGAAATTCTTTTCTTGAACAATACATTCATTGGTCTTAACGTGTCTTAAAGGGAATTATGAGCAGGGGTGCCCAAATCTGGTCCTCGAGAGCCCCGATCCGCCTGTTTTTGATGAAATACCTTGTGATCAGCTCATCAAAAAGCTTTGCAGAAGCTCGATAATGATCCTGATTATTTCAATCAGATGTGCTGGAGGAGGGAGACATTTAACAGAGGCTGGATAGGGGCTCTCGGGGACCCGGACATAGGCACCCCTGATTGAGAGGGAGGAGGCCTGGAACTTTGATAGGAAAAGACATCTCTTACAGGCACTGCCATCTCTCGCTCGCTGGGGGAGGCTGGCAGTAGATGCTCCTCGCTGCTGGGCTCCCTGAGGACAAAATAGAAAGTACGCAAAAATGAGGATGGCATCATTTTTGGTTGCCGAGCAGTTACTGTGAGAGGCACAATTTTCCAACAGTGGTTTTCAAACACTGTGCCGCTATTGTCAGGGGTGTGCCGTGGGATGAGGATGGCATCATTTTTGGTTGCCGAGCAGTTTCTGTGAGAGGCACAATTTTCCAACGTGTGGATTGTAGATTAGTGGTTTTCAAACACTGTGCCGCTATTGTCAGGTGTGCCGTGGGAAATTATCCAATTTGTATGCCTGTGCGGTCTATCGCCTGGGGGAGTAATCAAGTAGTACTCTTCCATACCGGTAGGTAGCAGCAGCAGCTAGCTAATTGCCTCGTGCTTCGAGACGAGCGAAGTTTCTGGCGCGAGGCAAGACAACGAAAGCGATCTTTCATTTGGATTTACTTTTACTGGAGATGGAACCACACCGACTGCGTTGTCCTTGGTATGTGGTGAAAATGTCTCCAACAGCGTGATGGTCCCAGGTAAGCTGAAATTCGATCTCCAAACAAAACACCCTTTACTTCGAAACAAAAATGTGGACTATTTTGTTCACCTGCGTGAACACACGGAGAAACAAGCAACGTGCATGAGCCCTGACAGAGAGTTACCATGTCGCTGAACTTGTGGCTAATTAAAAAAAAAAAGTCCCAGTGGCAATGTAAATGAGGCGTTCGGACCCAAAGCGGCTAAAGAAGTAGTCTGACTGCTGTAAAAACAGATAACAGCTGTGGAGGAAGAGCATCGTGTGTCTTTCATCGATTGCTGCCAGGATATCAGAACTGTCTTCATCCAAACCATTTATCAGACTGAGTGAGAGTAAATATTTGATTGATGTTTATTTGATTCCTATTCAAGGTGTTGTCATTTTACGTTATTCTTCAATGTTAAAAACGCGTATAATAACAATATAACACTTTAATTGTTAAAATAAGCTTTTTTTTCACATTTTCAGCTAGTGGTGTGCCGCGGGATTTTTTCAATGAAAGAAATGTGCCTTGGCTCGAAAAAGATTGAAAAACACTGTTGTAAATGACTGACCAGATCTTCATTGACAACAGTCAGCAAAAGTTCCTCTTTCCCTCTCAACCAAGGCTGGAAGTACTTGAAACCCTAGGAGGGGCGGAGACGAGCTGTCAATTGATGTATCAACAACGTCCTCATTTTTGACATGATTGCACCTGTAAGGAACCCAGTAAGGCCAGGTCAGCTAAAAAGTGCTGCAGCTTCCTCCGCTGCTCCTTCTCTCGTTTCTGCACACAGAATCGAAACGTTTAATGTTATTTAGGACGTGCGAAAACTGGGGATACAAAGTTTGTGCTGATACGGACAATAAAAAAAATTATTGAGCACAAAAATATGTAAGTAGGAATTTCAAGTAAGTAACAACAACAACATATAAAAGTATCTGTGTTGGGTTTGGGTTCAAAATCAACAAATGACCGATATTTTAAATTGCTGTGTCAGGCGACAACAGTAGGGGCGGCCCAAGTACGCATGCGCAGTCAAGCGTTGTTGCTACAAAGGCAATGTTGGTTGACCGCAGACCGCTTGTCTTTATCTTCACAAGTCATTGTATGCGGAGAAATGTGCGAATGAAGGAAAAGGAAAAACCGCTGCAAAATATTTGAAAATAAAGGAGCCGTTTAAGCTCCTCTAGTATCCTAGCAACGCCCCTTTGCTTGACTCATTCGAAATTGCGGCCAAATATTTATTTCAAAACGGAATGGTACATGCTTCAGATTTATAAATGAATATTTTTTTACAACGACAAAAAAATACACATGACTGTGACTTACGCTGACTGTGGTCATCATCCTTTATGCACTGCAGTTGATGGCTGTTTGTAGCTTCCGGTGTTGCTTCTCAGGGTTGTAGCGCCCTCTAGAGGCCATGACGGAAATGCACTGTTTCTACAGCACAGTATTTTCCTCCTGCGCGTTGGAAGTAATAATAAAATGTTTCTAATAATAATAACATAATAAATAGTGATATTAATTAAACATAAATTCATTAATATAACATTAATACTAATTACAATCCGGTAACAAAGCAGCCAAAAGAATCACTTTATTGAATGAGTCTGTCATCATAGAATCATCATGGTTAAGTCCTCAAGAATAAATCACAGCATTTAATATTCTAAAAAAAACTAAACAAAAAGTACATCTCCACAGAAGGCAACCTAAAGATTCCTGGAGTTGAAGGAAACAAAGAAGGTTCGGATTTCTTTGGCTGAAATGGTCACTGAGAAAGGATCGTCTCCAAAGCGCCTGGAGCTTCTCTTCTCTGCAAACAAATAGAAGGAGCACTTAGGATGTGTGGATCTGAACAGCCAGTGTCAAAATAAAAGTCTTACTTTCAGCTTTGTTATCTGCTGTTTTCCACCTCCACCTCTGCAGGCTACCTATATCCCAAGTTCCCGTCAGGGAGCGCTCCTCCATGGCCGACAGGTCCCCGATGCCCCGGAGCACATCCTGTGCACACAGGTAAATTCCAAATGTGTAACTGTTTCAGTCTAATAATTCGTCGACAGTTGTAATGCTGCCACCTTCAAGTTGATGGTGAGTGGCTTTGAAAGCTCGGGGTCTTCTCCTTCCTCAAACAGATGCATGATTCTCAACAGGACCCGGTCATAGTCAGGCTCGGGTTGCACATTTTCACCTGGACGCACACCAGCACAGTTGTTGGCTCCAACTCTAAACTCGACCGTCGAATGTGACTTCCCGCAGCTGACCTGAGCGGACGCTGTAATTCCAGCCGGGGATGCTGAGGCTGAGCAGGTGCAGGTTGGGCGGCAGCACCACGGCACGGGCGTGAGGACTTCTTTTATGCTCATTCTCCTGCCAGCGCAGATCTAACATTAAGGTAAATGCACACCGTAGTGAAAATGAGCCGTTCTCTCCACACTATGAATAATGTCTGTTTCAAGTCATCAAATTTAGCAGCGGCCATTTTTGGAAATCCGCATTGCTTGTATAGTACACGCGCTTCAAATTGGGTAAGAATTGTACAAAATCTCCTGGACCCCTTGAAGTAGCCAACATTACGCTAAGAAGGCCGGTCTAAAGCAAAACGGCCGACTTCCTGTGTCTCTTCAAACATGGCTTCTTATTGTGGATCTAGTCGTGATAGACATCCCAGTTAAAGATTGTGTTGCTACGTCAAACTGGCTTTCGTCGCTGAATCTATTTGAAAGACCGCAAGAAAAATAAAAAGATCAAATTGACCCTCAAATGATGACTTCAGACTAAAATGGAAGACTTCCAGAGTCTTTTCAGACATGACGTCTTAAGACCTCTCTGCGCATCTACTCATGATAGAGCACCGCGCCAAATGTCGTGGTACTAAGTGAAATTGGCTCCGGTGGCTGGATTTTCCAAAATTCAAAGGCCCCCTGGAAGTGGACACAATGACCCTAAAATGATTGCTACAAAGCAAAATGGCTGAGTGTGTCTTTTTCGGGCATGGCGTCTTGAGATTTTTTTTGTTGAGTCTACTCAAGATGGACGTGCCTATCAAGTTTCATGTGGCTAAATGAAACCGTCTTTGGTGGCTGAGTTTATTGAAGGACCTTTGAAACTACAAACCAAACACAATGTTCTTCCAAGTTGAAAAATTGAGGTGGGCTCTCACGTGGCAGGTCGACGGGCATGACGACAGGTCTGTGCTGCAGCTCTATCGCCTCCCTCTGGTAAATTTTGGCAGCGACGCTTTTGGAAGCCAGCATCACGTGCAGCGTGGGCCGGACCACCGAGCTATCGTTGAGGGTCAGGTTGTAGCCGAGGTTCCAGGGCAGATTGTTCCACAGCCGTCGGTGGAGCATGACCTAGGGAGCAAAGGACAAATTGGAGGGAAGTCGTGTGTCTTTCCAACGTCAACGACGTTTACCTCGAGTTGTCCGCTGGCTTGGCTGGACACGCCGTGGGCCCGGTCGGCGACCAGCACCAGTCGGCTGAGCTCGTCCTCGATGTAGGCCGTGCGAACCATCGGGAAATAATTCTGTAAAATGGGCAACAGATGGATGAGGAGGTCCATTCCAGACCGACGTGCTGAACATGAACAGTTGGTGTTCAAATACATTTGCAATCCGTTTAAAAACCGTGTGGTGGTGGGGTTGTACTTTCGGCTTAGTGTCAATAAGTTTAAATGTATTGAAAGCGGCTGGGCAGGGTAAAACTCTCCAGTAAAGTTGGTCGCTATATCGTGGATTTTAACCGATTGCGTGAGGGTCTGCAATGTACCCCTGCAATAAACTCGGTACTTTGGCACCGTCCTGTGGCATCTTGGTGTCAAGCAACTCTGTTGAAGTAAGCTGAGGAGTTTCCTTTTGAGAAAAAGAGCACTTTGCCATCATCTTTGTGCCAAGGAACTATGTTGGAGTGAGTTGAGGAGTTTCACCCTAACAAGAATAGTACTTTGCATCCATGGGCAATGATTATTGTAATTTTTTGTGGTGAAAACACCACAAGTAGTTTTAATGGAGCCTACTCGAGCTAAAGTGTTGTTGGCGAACTCTCTATGCGTCCTTTTCATCATCTGGTAGCCGTTGTTGTCCGTGTACAGCGTTCTGTCACTCTTCAAAGATGAGCTGGTCCTGAGGACGACCTCGGCGTTGACAGGCAGCGGCCCCAGCGAGTACGTCTGCTCCAGGCCATGACATCGCACTTTGCTCCCAAAGCATTCTGGGACGCGGGTGATGATGGAGAAGGCATAGTCCTCGTCGCTTTCATTCCTTGATGGCACGGGAGAGATGGTTTGAACGTGAGTGGATGAGAAAGAAGGCCGTTGCTGCCACCCACCTGTAGAAGTACTGCCTGATTTCAGTGATGATGTCACCGGGGACTATCTCCATTCGCACAGCCTCGTACGCCCGCACCGCTGAACCGTTGGCGCTGAAGATGTAGTTGTCTGATATGGGCCCTGCTTTCACGTCACCGTTGGCACGGTACTCCCAAAAATCCTGAGTCACCCGGACCCGTCTTTTGTCTTGCCTGCCACAGACACACGTGAGGGCATGCAGGAGCCAAAGTGGTTTTGTTTTTGTTTTAAATTATGAAGTGAGTGGCTTACAGATGCGTGATACTGTGTAGTAAATTGGTGTCCTGGTCGAACATGAGCTTATAACACTCGCTCAGAACCGGCAGGAGCCTGCTACCCACTTTCTTCCAGTCCCGGATGCTGCGCGTTTCAAAATGGACCTCTTTGGCTTCGAATGTGCTACCACACTTGGACTTCAGCGGGCACGGCTTCTCTGAGAAACTGATCAAGTACTTTGTCTGCTGAAGACCTTCCAGGTCGGCCAGGATGAACAAGTCGTAGGTGACATTGGACAAGGCGGACCTTTGGATCTGTGACACACACCAGATTGGACCTTAAAACCCAAATGGCAACCTTCTTGTGTCTATACAGGTATGGCCCCTTGAGATTTTTTGTGGTGCTACTCATGACAGAAATATCTACCAAATTTCGTCTAGTTAAGTGAAATTGGCTTCAGAGGCTGAATTATCACAACAAATCCATAAGGACTCCTAAAAATGGGTAAAATGTCTTTTGCGGGAAAAAACTCAATTTTTTTTGTGGGTCTACTCATTAATGACATGCCTGCAAAATATCATGTTGATAAGTGAAACTGGCATCATTGGGCTGAATTTTCCAAACATTCAAAGGATCCCTGGAAGTGGGCAAAATGGACCCGACAAATTGTGTAATCTACCTGCGCGGGGACGGGTCGTCTTGACTCATCAAAGACACGTGCAAACGGAAACGTCACCGTGACATTGATGACCGTCGAGATGTTCCACGCCAGCGGGTTGTAAACGATGACGTATTGCTCCAAATCATGCCGAGCGCCCGCTAAAATAATACCAGAATGGCATTCACTCCATTATATCGCAAACGACAAAAGAAATCGACAAAACCTTTTTTGTGGTTGCGGGGGGCGTTGAGGATGTCGATGTTGTGCGGCAGCAAGAAGATGGCCGCCAGAAGCTCCTCGCCGCCCATCATGGCCTGTGTAAGATGCTGCAGGTACATGTCTGCTACTTTTGGGGACTCGGTGCCAGTGATGCCATCGTGGTGCTGGACCTACAAACATTTAGATATCCTACACTCAATGACTTTGAAAATTGGACTTATGGGTGATAAGTCACTAAGAGAGCTGAAAATTTGACGCGAAAGAAATATTTATATTATGTGTTCAAATACATATTTTGTGATCACAAACTCATAGTCATGGAAACCTCTTTTGCATTTTTGTGTTCTGGCCAAAGCAATAAAATAGTTATTTTAGCGCCATCTTGTGGAATGTTCGTGTAAAGGAGCTATGTTCATTTGAGTAGAGGGGTTTTATATAGACGGGAGCGTTTAATGCCAGGTTGTGGCAACTTGGCGTCAAGAAAGTGAGTTGAGGAGTTCCCTTTTGGCAGTGGTTTGTCATCAACGTCATCAAATGTGAGGGGTGACCTTTTGTGAGGTACAGTAAAATACACTCGAACGTTTACAGGGAAATTCAAGTTAACCTACTTTAAACTATCCAACTGTTCAGTGTTTCAGATTTTTTTTTTTTGGGAGCGTTTAATGCCAGGTTGTGGCAACTTGGCGTCAAGAAAGTGAGTTGAGGAGTTCCCTTTTGGCAGTGGTTTGTCATCAACGTCATCAAATGTGAGGGGTGACCTTTTGTGAGGTACAGTAAAATACACTCGAACGTTTACAGGGAAATTCAAGTTAACCTACTTTAAACTATCCAACTGTTCAGTGTTTCAGATTTTTTTTTTTTTACGCGGCCTGTAAGAGTCGCGGTACATCTCAGGCTCATCTTGAAATTTCATCTGAATATCCCTATTTTGTGTGAAGAGTAACACAATTGCATGGTGCCATATTCTACCTCCGAGACGGCCCAGCGTAGAGCTTTTAGCTTAGCAAGCGCCCAGTCTTTTGTGACAGGTCCGTCCGGATAGTTGATCCGGTACAGCGTGAAGAGAGTCTCGGCCGCATGAAGTTGGGCACTGGCTCGCCGCGCCACCCCTTTTAGGATGTTCCGAGAGGCGTAAAATCCTGTCCACGCCTGGTGGGACTCTGCCAAAAATCCATTTGGGGAAAAAGGCAAAAGAGTTCATCAGGTCCTGTCTTCATGTCACGTTTGTTAAAGTGATGTCATGAGTGTTTTGTTACCGGTAGAATAAGGCAGAAAGTCTTCACTCCCGCGCACCTCCCAGACAAGATCCGCATCGTGTACGGCTCGGAAGTATTCGGCGAGTGTGGCATAGCGGACCGTGACCCCCAAGTCCTTACTGTTCTTGTTGATGTAGTCCATTAACGGGTCCATGTTGGCGAACTGCACGGACGAATTGTAGAATTGTTTGTCGCAGCCCTGAAAAGCAATTCGACAAGTGAGTTGGACGTGTGCCAACTTGAAGGAACCAAAAGTGCCACGCTCTCGTCACCCATGGCCACAGAACGTGCTTGGTCCGAAACCAGTCGGCCCTCTGCTTGATGTTCTCCACCATGGTGCTGGCGTAAGCGTGCACTGTTTCCTTGGTGATGGGCAAACTCATGTTTGGGTACACACCGTCTTTCGGGGGGTCGGGGAACAAGGCCACGCCGTTCCAGTAGAAGCCCGACCTGAAAAAGCGGCCGTTATTTGCTGGGAAAAAACAAATCTCATTCGTCGTTGCGTATCAATAAGTGCTATGCGCTGTTAATACCCCGAGATGGTACTCAGGGCCGGCAACGAGGCGCTCTAAATCAACAGCAACACATCTCTGAGTTCAATTTACAGGAGTCTTCAGTTCATTTGATTTGAATATGGATTGTTGAAGTGTGATACAGTCTTGATGAATGTTTTGAGGCCGGTGATGAAGGGAAAGAGACTACCTGTTGGAGAATGGCAGGTAAGACGGAGTGCAGTAGCTGAACTGGTCCATGGTGTGTGTGAAGATTTGCTGCCGCTCTTGCAAAGAGGCAGAACCTCTCCAAACAAACTGCAATTTCTGGTTCACAGTACAAAAAAAAAAAAGTTTAGATGAGTCAACTCCAGTGCAGTTCGACACGGCAGTCCGGCGGCACCTTCGTCTTCTGCATGGAATCTTTCAGGTCATAATCAATTCGGGAGATGAGATGACCGTCGAACCCGGCCAGGGCGAAGAGCACGGGCGCGGCGGCGGAGGCCCCAAACGGATCGACGCCCCACGAGAAGCGAGGACGCACGCCGAATGTCTCGAAGAGGAAGCCGTGGCCCTCTGGAATTGCA
>NW_017808403.1:2363357-2374090 GCF_001891065.2 Hippocampus comes
GAAGGTGGGCCCTGGCTCGCCGCGCCACCCCTTTTAGGATGTTCCGAGAGGCGTAAAATCCTGTCCACGCCTGGTGGGACTCTGCCAAAAATCCATTTGGGGAAAAAGGCAAAAGAGTTCATCAGGTCCTGTCTTCATGTCACGTTTGTTAAAGTGATGTCATGAGTGTTTTGTTACCGGTAGAATAAGGCAGAAAGTCTTCACTCCCGCGCACCTCCCAGACAAGATCCGCATCGTGTACGGCTCGGAAGTATTCGGCGAGTGTGGCATAGCGGACCGTGACCCCCAAGTCCTTACTGTTCTTGTTGATGTAGTCCATTAACGGGTCCATGTTGGCGAACTGCACGGACGAATTGTAGAATTGTTTGTCGCAGCCCTGAAAAGCAATTCGACAAGTGAGTTGGACGTGTGCCAACTTGAAGGAACCAAAAGTGCCACGCTCTCGTCACCCATGGCCACAGAACGTGCTTGGTCCGAAACCAGTCGGCCCTCTGCTTGATGTTCTCCACCATGGTGCTGGCGTAAGCGTGCACTGTTTCCTTGGTGATGGGCAAACTCATGTTTGGGTACACACCGTCTTTCGGGGGGTCGGGGAACAAGGCCACGCCGTTCCAGTAGAAGCCCGACCTGAAAAAGCGGCCGTTATTTGCTGGGAAAAAACAAATCTCATTCGTCGTTGCGTATCAATAAGTGCTATGCGCTGTTAATACCCCGAGATGGTACTCAGGGCCGGCAACGAGGCGCTCTAAATCAACAGCAACACATCTCTGAGTTCAATTTACAGGAGTCTTCAGTTCATTTGATTTGAATATGGATTGTTGAAGTGTGATACAGTCTTGATGAATGTTTTGAGGCCGGTGATGAAGGGAAAGAGACTACCTGTTGGAGAATGGCAGGTAAGACGGAGTGCAGTAGCTGAAATGGTCCTGGTCCATGGTGTGTGTGAAGATTTGCTGCCGCTCTTGCAAAGAGGCAGAACCTCTCCAAACAAACTGCAATTTCTGGTTCACAGTACAAAAAAAAAAAAGTTTAGATGAGTCAACTCCAGTGCAGTTCGACACGGCAGTCCGGCGGCACCTTCGTCTTCTGCATGGAATCTTTCAGGTCATAATCAATTCGGGAGATGAGATGACCGTCGAACCCGGCCAGGGCGAAGAGCACGGGCGCGGCGGCGGAGGCCCCGAATGGATCGACGCCCCACGAGAAGCGAGGACGCACGCCGAATGTCTCGAAGAGGAAGCCGTGGCCCTCTGGAATTGCATGCACGCAAAGTCATCGGCGCCAACGCGGCGGGAAACGAGCAGCGCTACCTGTCATTTGCACAAGCAAATCATCGAGATCGGTAACGGCTTCGTCGGGCATCACTTGGCCGCCCAGGACGAACTCAAGTCGACCTTCTCTCACAAGCTGCCGAACCTGGACGAGAAGACGAGTCGGCGTGGGCTGTTAGTTTGGGAGAATCTTTGTTGCATGTTTTCATGCACTTTGGATGCTTTTTTTTTTTTTTTTTTCAAAATCAAACAATCTTTAAACAGTTTAAGATCTTTGGTAGCTTAGTTTGCAGAACATTAATGGTTTAAACTATTATTACAGGACTAGTTTTGTCAAAATGAAACTCCAACACACTTCAACATAGTTCCTTGGCACCAACAGGCACTTACTTTCCGACTGAAAATTGACACAGTACTCTAAAAAGGTTTATCGGTCCATCGTGATAGCATAGTATAGAGCAAAAGCACTGCTTTTGTCTCAATAAACCTCAACATAATTCAACATAGTTCCTTGGAGTCAAAATGCCATCAGGTGGTCGCAAAGCATTACTTTTGTCAAAATAAAACTCAACAATGCACTTCCACATACTTTATTGGCACCAAAATGACAACAGGTGGCAACACACAGCATTACTTTTGTCGAAATAAAACTCTACAACATACTTCAATACAGTTCCTTGGCACAAGGATGCCACACAATGGCGGCAAAGCACTACTTGGTCTAAATAAATGAAACACTCTCCCCTTAAAATGTTTGGAATTGCTTCTCGATGCCACAAGATTAACCATCCTTAATGCACTTCCAATGTAGTTCCTCGGCAACAACATGCCAAGAGGCGGTGGCAAAGGGTAACTTTTGACTGAATAAAACTTTACCCACTTCAATAGTTCCTTGGTTGCAAGAAGTCACGAAATAGAACCCAAAAAAATTGTCCAAATAAAACTCCTAGTTGTTTGTCTTTATGCCAGGTCAAAACGGATATTGCATATAAAGGACACGTACAAAAACACTTTTACTGCTTACTTTGTGTATTCTCGTATACTTCTCTCCGTACAGCTTTACTTTTGCCTAAGTCCAGGAGGTTACGTCACCTGTCACTTTTTTTGTATCCATTTATTTGTGTTAAATGAATAAACAAAACACATAATAGTACAGATAGGTGAAAATGAAAATCTCCTTCGTCGTTGCGTATCGATAAGTGCTATGCGCTGTTAATACCCCGAGATGGCACTCAGGGCTGGCAACGAGGCGCTCTAAATCAACAGCAACACATCTCAAACCTGCGATTCTTCTCCTTGGAAAGCTCCTCCGTCACGCTAGTGTACACGTTGGCTGCATAGGCGTGCATACTCTCCTGTGGATAACACATTAGTATTAACACGATTGGAGAAAAAAACAACAAGAAAAGACAGCTAAACTTATACCTGCACAGTATACACCCAGCCGACGTCCATGTGACTGTGCGGGATTACAAACGTCTGAATTGATTCGGTTGCATTTGCCAATACAACAGAGCATGAAATCAAGTAAATTATTGTGAGTAAAAGTCGCATTTCAAAAAATAAATACAAAAAGAGAGATTATAAAAGCGAACACCAGTGCAAAACAATGCTCGACTTCCGTGTTATGGATGTGATGCATCACGAGACCAACTACGGGAAGCCAAGAGGGAAGAAAACACCTACATCCGCATGGCTAACCTTTGTACCCGGAAGCAAATATTTAAAACATTATGCCCTTTTGGAGGTGAACTTTTCTCTCCCAAAAACGATCAAAAATTATGTCCAAAAACAGGAAAATAGTGTTTATATTTGGAGGGTTTGTAACAGCTGTTGCTGCTGCGTTTTACCCCATTTTCTTCTACCCGCTCGCCCACAAAAACGAGTACAGTAAGTGGCGAACAAATACGCGTGACCCTCGTGATTTGCCTCTTTTTTTACATCACTGTCACAATTAGGAAACAAACTTCGAGGCTACAAGTTAGGTGGTGTTAATGAGATTTTGCTCAAACTGTTCTTTCCTCGTGTATATTCAGAATATCGTCGGTTACCTTTTGATATACGCTAGCTGTATGGTGGCGATCAAAAGTAAGAATGATGATCGCGTGTGAATTGGAGCTAACGTATCCGAATGCACTTTTTATTTCGCTCCCACTTAAGGAGAAGTCCAGAAGATGAACCGGGCAGGAATCGAGCAGGCCGACGTGCAGCCCGTCGGTAAGAGCTCAGTATGACACCATTCTTGCTATTTATCAATTAAATTTGATTACTTTACAGTCTGAGGGTCATGAATAGCAAAAAGTAAACGTTGTCTAAAAGGTTTCTCAGTGTCTATAGACGCCAGAAGATGGCAAACAAAAGCACGAGCTTTGTCATCTTAGATGTAGAAACTTGAAATGGAGAAACAAAATGAAGTCACTATTACTGCCTAGAAATGTAAACATAGTTATTAAAAAGCTGACGGTTCTTTTGTTTGCTCCCACCTCAGGTGTGAAGATTTGGTCTGACCCATTCAAGAAGTGATTCCCAATGGACGTATGTGGAGAGTGCTCTGGGAATGAGTGAGCCAAGGATTTGATTCTGTCTTAGTTTTGCCCATTCAAAGGGACATACGATGGAAAATAGACTTTTTAATGGGGACAGCACGGTGAAAGAGTAGTTCGCACGTCTGCCTAGCTATTATATTATTGTAGACTCTGAATTGTCCATTGGTGCGAATGTGAATGGTTGCCTATATGTCCTTGGCGAAATTGACATCATCACCGCCCCGATGCCAAGTTTCTCAGCCGTGACATGGCAGCTTTACCGGGCGAAGATCCAGAGCCACTTTAAAGCCATTATGCTGTCTGAAACACAATTGACTATTTATTGTTTGTATACAATCTGTCCACCCTTCAAGTGTAAAATTAAACAACTTTTAATTGCACCGAGATATATCATTTGTATCCACACATTACATTTTAAATCTCTTTTAAGATTAAAATGCAGGGAAAGAGCCTCACTTTTTGAATGCTACGTAAAGAAAACATTTAACTTTAAATTGTTTGAATTAGATTACAATGCGTTCATTAAAATACTTTCAAGTAACCAAATAGATTATTGTCTTGACTGTAGTGCAATGGTTCTCAAACTTTTTACGCCAACACTTTAAAAAAGTTAATTTTGTTTTAAGACACTGCAAAATTATGCAGTTTGAACATTAACAATGCACTTAAAGCACTTTGAAACGGTCATTCATGCCTTTGTCATATCCCGGCTCGATGACTCAAATGCACTTTACTTTAGAGTCAGCCAATCCTCCATTAAGCATCTCCAGTTGATCCAGAATGCTGCTGCTCGCCTCTTGACGGGTACTCGTTAGGAGGGAGGACATAACTCTTACTCTGGCATCCCTTCACTGGCTCCTTCTACATTTTAGAGTTTTTTTTAATATCCTATTATTTGTTTTCAAATCTTGAAGTGTCCTGGCCCACCTTACCTGTCTGCTCTAGAAATACAGTTGAGTTGAGTTATATCGGAAAATAAAATGACAACTGACATAAACATTTATTTTAAAAATATTGCATATAAAGTTAAATAAAACTTTATCTGAAAAAAAGGTTAAAACAAACGGCCAAATGTCTTGTACGAACAATTTAAATGCGACTGAACTGTCCCTAGGGAGTCATTCTTTTTTCTACCACAAGAGGGAGCCCGCGCTCCACTCATGCTGAGGAAGGCTTGTCCTCTTTTCTCCACTTGGGAGAACCCTGATCATTAAAAAATAAGAGCTGCTGCTTGGCAGTTTTTTTTTTATTCAGCGCAGGCCCCCCTCTGGTGATCAGTTGTTAGGAATAATGAAGTCATTTGTTGAAGTAATTATTGTTGAGATAAATGAGCAGTAGGCTTCCGTCAGATGTCAAAAGAGAGCACAAGTCTTCATGTAGGCTCAACTCAAAAGAGAGTTTCTGAGTGTGACTAAAAGCAGAGAAATTCCAACATTGCCCCCCCCCCACCTCCCCCGTTTCTGCTTTTGTGGTTTCCTGACATTGAGCAGCATCCCTCGGAGGAAAGATGGATCGGAGAGAGATGAAGAAAGAGCTCAAGCATGTGTTTATGTTCCTTCGTGCACTTCCATCTTTCCGTGTAGCCTGTACTTTGGGACTCTCGGGCCCGCCGCCAGCCCAAGGCGAAGGGCCGCTCTCCTCCTCCATCGACAAACAGCCCCATTGTTTATGCGAGCGTGTTATTGTTGGGCCGCGCTCCGAAACGAGAGAAAACTCCAGAGCCCGGCCTGAAAATTCCTCTCATTCCCCCGCTGGTGTTTTCCAGATTCCTCAAGCGACGGCTCCCGCGAGCCGAGGGGGAAATTGAAGCGAGCGGCGAGAGGAAGGGAAGCGCATTCTTGAGGCGACGCGTCACCTACGCGCAGCGCAGCGCGCGCGCACACACACACACACCCACACACACACACACACACACACACACACACACGGGCGCTCTGACACTCGGTGTTGCCTTCTTGGCCTCGCCGGCCTGTGCGTCGCTTCGTGTTTGATGACGTCTCGCACGCAGCACTTTGGTACCTACAACTGAGCGATACTGTACATGAGTACAAGTATCTCTGCAGAAAGTTGATAGGTTAAATGGTTAGAATCTAGTTTTAGTGTAGTTGTTGTTTGACCCCCCCTCTTCTGTATTCTAATAAACGATATCCGACTTGTTCTACATAAATAGTTTGGTCTTATAGGCCAGATGTAGGCGAATATAAAGGCAAATGAACCATGGATAAATATGAAATACAAGTTATTAATCTACTTCAATTAGTTTCTTAATGTACTCAACACGTTGCGGTCTTTTCAACGTCCAATGTGAGAACTTAACAAGATTCTACCAAACAATGCGGTGTCAACAAGTCAGCGAGTCATAAATCAGATCACCACAGTCATGCAAACAAAGCTGGGGCTTTATCACTTCAGCTTGTCATGAAACAATGACATGCAAACTCGTGGACTTCAATTCTTTTGCACTGAATATATTTAAACACGCTAAAAATAAACAAACAAATAAATTATGTGTTTTGCATGAAAGACAAAGTCTGCCAGCCAACCTTCTGGTTTGTGCGTCCTAGCTAGCTAGGGGCTGTACAATACATGAATACATATGTACACAAAGTCACATCTGCTCAGGAAGCTGTAGTACTATTTGTTGCTTTTCGCAGAGGATAAAGAAAATACGCTTGTGGGTAGTGTTCGTCTTCACAGTTGTTGAAGTTTCTGCTATGTAAAGGTTTATACAGTGCACCGTAACATCAATGCTAGTTTTGTGAGCTCGTCTGTGGTGTCTGCTAGCGTTAGGCTAGCAGACCTTTGTCAGACAGCTATGTTGTGTAACGTGTAATTTGTTTTATTTTATGATTAGTTTGACAGTACATTTAGGTTGGCATAAAAGCCGTTGTTGGAAGAGTCTTTTCACTCGAATGTATCAAAACAATTCCTGTCAACGCCACCGGCTGCGTCACGTAATCCTTGTTATCGCCGCCACTGTTCATCCCTGCAGTGGTGAGCTGCAGCAGGCGCTTCCATTTTATATTCCATCCATATGATTGCGTCCTTGCATGACGTTAATGTATAATTTCTTTGGATTTTATTTTGTAATAACAAAGATGGTCAGGGCAAATGTATTTTCAGTAAAAGTGTGCATTTCATTTATGAAATGTCGAGTAAAAGTGTAAGTTGAAGGAAATATAAATAATGTAAAGGACAGATATGTGAAAATGCGAAAATAAGTGGAAGAGCGTAGCAGTTAGCGTCATTAGCTTTGGGGTATTTCGATGACCGCGAGTCTTGCAACTACATCGCCACCCTTACGTAGCTTTGGGACACCAAAAGCGAAACTTTCCGTCAGTCGAATGGTCACTTCCAAAATATGCAAGGGAATCACGTGAAATTACCCCTCCCGTCCCCACACACACACACAAAAAGCTGACTTTTTTTTTTTAGCCTGGCTACGATGTTTTGTTTTACAACACGCGATGCTATAGCATAGGCAAGACGAGACTTAGCGTTAGCGTAACACTGATTTGTTTTTGTCATCATGTGTTTTGAATTGTTTTAGCGCTAGTCCATTGGAAAAAAATCGTTGGGAGGGCCGTGTTGTGCTAGAAATATATCAATAAAGATGAATCCAACACAATAGTATTTACACAATCGTATCCAAGATGGCGGCGTAGTTGGCAGCTGTCGGCAAGTGCTCTTCGAGAGCTTTGCTTTTTCTTCTTTTTGTCTTTTGTTTTGTCACATGGTGTTTGTTGTTATTTTGTGTGGACCCGATGGGGACTGTTTTTGAGTTTTTGGCCATGACATTCATCATAGGAGAAGAATCTGTTCTTGGTGGCTACGCCTTCTCGGCAGCACGCGTGTCCTCGCACTGATTTTGAATGGCGGGGAATGCGGGCGCGATTTGACTGTCGCCACTCAACCGCCCCGAGGCGCTTGTGTTTTTTGCGCCTGTAATGGGTAATCTCTGAAAAGTTGCCAAACATAATGACCGCATGATGGCTAAGTTGCCAACACGCTTAGCTTTGGTGAACCAGCTCGTCCGTGGAAGCAGCGCACATCACAAAAGTCATCCCGACAAACCATTTCAAATGAATCGACAATGTCGGCAGCGTTTTCTTTTCTTTTTATGTTTGTCTGTTTTCAAGCTGAGTTTTTTTTCTCTCTCCTGATACCACCGACACACAGCCAGTCTTTTAATTGTCACATGAAGGTCACGTTTTTTACAAGAGTTCAGCTTGTAATTAAGCGTCGCTCTTTAAAGCCACGCGGCTCTTTGGGACGCCTGGAAGCGGCTCACTTGGACTGCCCGATGACCGTTCATCTCGCATGTTTGTCAGTGTTTTCATCTGGTTTAGGATGAAAAAAATAAAAAACATCTGTGGGGGGTGGACGGGGTGGGAGGGGTGGACAGGAGTGTGTGGCTTAAAAAGCTCGGCTGCGGTTGAGCAACCTCCAAATGAGGTGAGCAGGAAATTGCCGAACGCGGCGTCGAGGTTGCCAGGATCCTGTCGCACGCGGGCCTGCGGACGCATTTGGAGCTGTGCAGGAAATGTTTAAGCAATTAGCCCCGAGTTTAAAATGTTGGAAAGACTTTTTTTTTTTTTTTTTTTTTTTTGCTGCAGAGGAAAATCTTTGTTATGCACGGACCTCATCTTTCCAGTCTTTTCAGGCTGTTCCACTGCAGGAGAAAAAGCATACTTGAATTGTTGCTTTTGTCTTGCTTGAGGTACACTCTCTCATGACGCCGACCGACATGCGGTCTGCTCGCACGATACGTTCCTACAATTGGAGTGTCGGGATGCGAGCTGCGGTTGACAGCGCAGTTCTATCTGACGCGTCTCCGGTTGGTTCAAAACGTCGCCGCCAGCGTCTGAACTGGAACACGCAAGAGGGAGCACAGCGTTTATACTGGCCCATCTCCACTCTAAAGAGTCCGTTTTAAAAAATGTTGTCATTTGTTTTAAAACCTCTAAATGGTCGCGCCTCACTGAGCAGATCTTTCTTGCAGTCCTTCCGAAGTTCCTCAGGTCAGCTAGACATTTTCTCTCGGAGGTTCCGAAGTCTAAGTCTAGAGCTTTTTTCTGATGTCGTGCCCAAACTTTGGGATGAATTGCTGGTACACATTAGCCAAGCCCCTTAGCTGTCCCTTTTGAAAACCGCGTTTATCTCTTGCCATTCGACACCGTGTGAGCCCTTCCGTTCATTCGTCAGGCATTCAGTCAGGACACTCCGGGGTAGAGCATCCCGACACCGTCACTGGCCCAGTAGAAGACTGAGCAAAGACCTCGGCTGCCAAAGAGTCCCGACACGGACAATTTCTGCCGCACTATTGGATAAATTTCACGGCGGAACTTTCCGACGCCGATTGGGAACTGAGTGTGGCTCGTCGTTTCCGTTCATAGGACAAAACCGCGTGGGTGACAGCGGCCCAGAACGAGCGTCTGCCATTTGATGTCGGAATCATCGGGACGGAGGCCGAGCGATCGCAAAGACGGTGGTTTCGGCTCGTCGGGGTTTAGAAGGAAAACCAAATGTGTACTTGTGGCTTGTGGACTTCTGATGCACGTTACCGTGCGTCTGACTCGCTTCCACTCGCTGGCGTGCAGCTTGGAACACGCGCCCGCCCCCTGATTTTGGAACCTATTTTTTTATTTGGAAAAACAGCAATGTTCAGGATTGTTGTCTTCTCCATTTTTTTTTCTTCTGCTTCTTTTTTGCTTGCGCTTCTTTTCTTTCTCTTTTCGAGGCCCACTTCTGTTTCCTCCTTTTGCTTCTTCTTCCGCGTCGCCTTTATGCCTTCGGCTTGTTCTGCTGCGTTCGCTTTACCAGGAAAAACGTCCATTAAAGGCCACGTCGGATCTTCCACACCAGATTCATCCGGCCGTGGACTTCCGTGACGCGCAGTAATCGATTTCCAGGCCGGGATGAGGCGCTGTGGGGGCCAGCGTAGTTTGCGCAGCCTTTTTTTTTAGAGGGCGGGGGGGTTTAAGAGAAGCATCTGCCTAAGTCAACTGCAAGCAAGTGGGCCCCGGTGTAACCAGAGCGTCTGTTTTGGGGAATAGCCCGAGGGATCCGCGCTCGCTCGGTTGTCCCAAAGTCTCTCTTCCTTTGCAATTTGAGACGAAGGGAGAACGCGTGCGTGTGTTTGCGCAAGTCTGCCACAGGGGCAAGTCGATGGCGCTCACAGGACGGCCAAGGTCAGGAAAACAAGTCTCAGGAAACCCGATCTGTACCTCGTTGGCACCAATACAGACACTCTCTTTCTTTCTTGTCTTTCTTTTATGGGATACAAGGAAGAAAAAAAAAACGGTGATTCACCACGTTTGGACAAATATGAAGTATTCGGTTTCAGTTACTGGAAAAGTGGAGATAATAGATAAGGTTAGCGCGAGAAAAGAGCCCCGTTTGGGTTTTCTTGTTTCTTTTTGTTTGAGCTCTTTGGCGTCTTTCTTTTTCTTCTTGCGCTCCTTCTTCTGTAGCTTCTTTCTTTTCATTCTTCTGCTTCCATTTCTTCTTCTGTTCCATCTTTTTCTTTGGCCGTGTCATTTTCTGCTTTTTCCTCCTTCGTTTGCTTGTTTTTATTCATGTCCTTTTGGTCTTCCCGCCCTGCTTTATATGTTGCTTCTGCTTCTTTTTCCTCATGATTTTTTTACATCTTCTTTTTTTGTGCTGCTGTGTTTTTTTTTTTTTTTGCTCTTCTTTTTCCCCTGTTGAATTTCTTTTCTTCTTCCACGTGAACCAAACCACTTCCCCAGCCGTCACTCTGATCCGGCACGGTCGCGGTGCTCGCTATTACTGTGGCGCCGCAGCACCTGCCAAAAAGAAATCAGCCTCTCTCCTTGTCGCTGCGCTGCACGCTTCCTTCATCTTATCCATTTTCAACCCTCCCCAAAGGCCTTGGCAGCCCTCGAACCCCCCCCCC
>NW_017808403.1:2378750-2380577 GCF_001891065.2 Hippocampus comes
CCCCCCCCTCCGCCACCCCCTGTCGCCAAACAGCACGTCTGGACCACCGCCCGGACAGCACAGACAGACACAGGCACGCAAATGTGAGCCCTTAATGTGCACGCGAACAGATGAAGGTGCAGCGAAGCTCTTAGCAATTAGCCGTTCAACGTGACTCCAGTGTCAAACGTTGTGTCCCACCCTTACCCCCCTCAACTTTTCTTTTCAATATATGAGCAAGACCTGCGCGGTGTGCTTACTTCTCTCATCGTGTGTGGCGTACATATAAAACAATTTTGAGTCTTTACCCTGTCAACCAGATTGTCTGTTGGAGTACCATGACTGACCAACAGTGCAAGGTCGCTTTCAAGTTGGTGATTGGTCGCTTTTCAGTCGCAAGTCTTATGCAGCCTCCAAGAGGTTTTCTTCCAACATCAGCCTATTTAGCTCCATCCGTTTTCAATCGGATATCCAAGTAACAAACACTTGGATAGTCGCAGCCGTCCATCTAACCAAAGCACTTTCTACATTTTCTTCCCCTGCATAGCAAAAAGGACTTCTTATGCCTTTCTTCTTGCCACCCTTCCATAAAGGCCAAATTTCTCAAGTGCATGACTTAGACAGTGTGTGCTTCGGAATTATTTTCGGATTAAATCAAAATCACTCCAAGACCACTTCAAGATAATCGCTCAGGATAATATTTTAAAGACATCCGACCATCAGGTTTTCACTGACTTTGATTGGAAAGGGAAAATCAGGCTCACAATCTAATAATCTTAAATACGTGTCGGTTTCCAATAGTCGTCCGTTTTCCGAACAGATCAGGAAGGAAAAATCACTCTGAACACAACCCACACCACAGAATAATCAATTGCTCAAGACAATCTTTTCGAGACATTTCTTGACTTTCAGCAGAAGATGGGGGGTGGTGGGGGTGGTAATGCTCACATTCACATCAACCATCACTGTGTGTGGGTGTGTGTGTGTGTGCCCCGCGTAGCTGGATCCAATATAAGCGCATATATTATGTGGGCTCAGTTTACCAAATATGGTCCCTCGTACAGTAGTCCCTGCTGGAAGAAGCGAGTGGTGATGGGTCGCAGCTCTGTTCCGCAGATGTGCTACCAGCGAGCTCGAAAGCCCTCGCTTGCTTTTGTGGTTTCCCTCCAATGAGCTCACCGCCCTCTTAAAAATAACAGCGGTGACATCACTGTTCTTTGGCCCGGCCGGCCCGTCAGCCCGCCGCTGAGCCGAAACAAAAAAAAAAGCGAGGGAAGATGGTTCTTATTTAAAGGTAATAAGGTTGCTCACTGGGCACGGCGAGAGGAAGGAGAGGGTGAAGCCGGATAGAGCGCAGACGTATCCGCATATAAATAGATATTCCATGGGCGTGCGTCGTCAATGTCAACCAATCGTCGACTTTGATGGCAGTCGATTAGCTTCTTGATCTGCGGTGGGCTGGCTTGCTTTCAGGCATCAGTCACTACAGAGGACAACTATTCCAAAGCTTTTTTTTTTTTCTGGATCCGTCTTGATGTCAGAGTTGCACATCTGTCACTACAGCGGACAGACACCGAGTCAAGACCCGTTTCCTTTGTAACAATTACTTCAATGGACAAATATCTGAATGCTGTTATATCGGTGCGAGTCAGAAGCATCAGTCACTACAGCGGACGCTTATTTATACATGTGTGCATCAGTCTTGACAGTTGTCTAATTTTTTTTTCCAGGAGCTTTTTCCTTCTGCAATGTAATATCATCGCTGTTGGACGGACTGTGTGATATGTGAGACATTTATCACTATAGGGGACAGATTTTTTGGGATGTGCTTTTCCCGTACAGGCACGC
>NW_017808403.1:2380702-2401457 GCF_001891065.2 Hippocampus comes
TGGTGGGGGGTGTGCAGGTGTGAATCAGATGGGAGGAGGACGAGGGGGATCCTATTTGTTTGTTTTGCCCTCCAGACGTGTCCGAGAGCAGATTAAGGGATTTGGCTCAGGGGCTTGGGTGAGGAGGGGGGGGGGGGGGTCAGAAGCATACAGGGGGGGACTTGAGAACTCCTTCGCACGCCTGCTTGACAGTCACGCACAAGAAAAACCCACGTAGTACCATACCTCTCCCAGCCGTCTGATCTTCTGATCTTCTCTTGTTTTAGCACTAATACGCCCCCACACACGCGCACACAGACCCAAACGTAAGCCTCCAGAGAATTAGGGACCCTACAGCAGGCAACTCTTGCACGCAAGGGGGAGAAAAAAAAAAAAAAAAACGCTTCCTCAAGAGGAGCTTTGCAAAATGCGGTTGCTTTTTCAACCATCGGAGGAACCAGAAGGCTGTACCATAAACCTCCGCCAAGGGCAAGAGGGGGGAGGGGGGCAAGTCTTGTTTATTTTTTTGTTTTTTGGGGGTTTTTTTGGGGGTTTTTTTGCAGTATCGTGGCAAGAGAATTTAAAACATCAACAGTGGCTACATGAGGGATTCTCAAAACGTGATGCGGTTGATAATTGAACATTTATTTACATTTATATAAACCCAGTCATTTCTTCTATTCAATTTGCAATTTGGAACGATATATTTGAAAAAAATATTTGTATACCTTTAAACATTTTTTTCATAGCATTAAATATGTTGCAATGTTTTTTTTTGGGGGGGGGGGTAAACCGGTGAATTTGCTTGACAAATTCTTGAGTATCGATTTAAAATTGAAGCACAAAAAAAAATTGGCTTTTTCAAGCATGTTTTTTATTTTTAGAGTCTGTATTTTGGATTTGTATTTTCCTTGACCCAGAAGTTAAATCTCCCCACTGAAATTGCATTTAAAATAAGAAAGGCTTTTGAAATATTCATATAATGTACTTCTACATTTTAAAAGGAATGTTTAATTTTTGTAATTTTTTTTTTGCTGTTCGACAAATAATTTGATCTATTTCGTAGAAACAAGCTTTTAAAAATATATTGGGACATTTCGCAGTCATTTGACAATATTTTTAGAAATCATTTTCTTTTTTTTTCAATGGCGATACAAATGACATTTTTTATTCTTTTTACATATTTTATTTCTTTATTTTTGCTTGGCCAGCAGTCCTTGGCTTGCAAATTCAAAGAAACAAACGCAACGGCAAGCTCAAATTCAAGCGCGAGTCGCTCAGGCCCGGCCCATCCGCTGGTTTGGCTCTTTTGTAATGTATATCAAATTCACCGAGGTCCTTTTCATCTGACAGGCCATTGTTTTTTTTCTGTTTTGTCGGTGGGGGGGGTAACCCGGCGTTCCACTCCCTTCGACACAGGAGCAGGTTGGCTGACGATTGTTTTATGGAAATGCGCGCGGGCCTGACCGGGTGTCTGCCATGCGAGGCTGGAAGGGCGGGGAGACTCGCGTCTTGTGTTAGGGGAGGAAGGGGCGGAGGGGATGGGCTTGCGGGGGGGTGGAGGGCACTTATGTGATGTGACGCCGACCCCGGCAAACGCCCCTGACCCTGAGCAGATGGTGAGGCAGGCTCTCTCCTCTGAGGCGGAATGAATCGCGTGTGCCGTGTCACTTTATTGTCTGCGAGCATCGCTCACCCCAAAGCAAACCTCATCATGCACCCCCCCCCAAGACTCCCACCCACCCAAACACAATCCCTCCACTGCTCACCTTCGCCTAGACAAAGAAGAGCCATCCTTTATTTGTCCCGCATCGGCCAATTTCTTTGATGCGCTCGCAGAAGCATGTCAAGGACCCAGTCAATGACCCGTGAACCCCGTCAAAAAAAGCAAGGAAAGGACCGAGTCAAAAAGCAATCAAGAGCCAAGTCGGGGAACAAGTTGAAAACACGTTAAAGGCTAGTCGAGAACCGTTTTAACAACCAAATCAAAAACCAGTCAGGAATCGCTTAAACCGTGTCGAAAGCAATCAAGGATCAAGTTAAAACCATTCACAAATCATGTCAAAGCTGTTGAGGAAGAAACACTTGAAGCATCAGGCAGGAACAGCAAAAGTCAATGGCTTGTTGTAAAGCAAACCAAGACCAGTCAAGAACCAAGTTCATACGAAACAAGAAATTCAAGAACCAAGTCTAAAAAAAGGTCAAAAACTAGTCACGAACCCCTTTTATAAAAATCACTTTGACACCCGGAACCATTAAAAAAAGGACTTGGGCAAACAAGCCAAAGACCTGCTTGACAACAGAGTCAACCTCAATCAGGAGCCAAGTGAAAAACAAGTCGAAAGCGTGCCATTTTAAGAAACAAACAAAAGTTCGTAAACACCTTAGAACCAAGTCAAAAACCAGTCAGGAACCACTTCAAAAACAAGTTGACTTGTTCCTTGGCATGTTTTTAGTCTGCTTCTTCATTTACTTGTTGTGTGCGAGCGAGTGTCTGTGCGTTTGTTTGTAAGCGGTTGCTCCCTGAGTGTTTTTGATTTTTCATGTGGTTCTTGACTGTCTTTCAGCATTTCTTTTTTTGGTTTGTTTCCCCCCTGGGTCTTAACAGTTTCTTGAATGGTTTTCATTTGGTTCTCGACAGGTCATTGAGTTGTTTTTGAATTGTTGTTTCCCCCACTTGGCTCTTAATTTGGGATCTGACTTGATTCATAGTCACATTTTTTTTCTTCTTTTTGTTTTTAGCTTCAGTTTTTTGAAGTGGTCTTAAGTCGTCATGACCTCGATTCTTGACTTTGCTTTCGCCGAGTGTCAGCTTTGCACCCGGGAGTAACCCGTCCTTGCTCAAGGGCACCCCGGCGGCCCTCCGTCCATCCGGCAACCGGTCCAGGCTCCACATTTGACGCCGGGTCTCTTTTTTTGTGTCCGGATGGGGTCTCGAACCCCCCACGCGCGCATCCAATGGGCTCCTTATTCACTCAGTCCTTCATTCACGTGCTTCCATTCATGGCTCCTTTTTGCCGCACGCTCATTCACAGGTTTGCCCACTTGCCGAGGCTTTATCGGGGGACAATTAAGGCACCTGCGTTTCTAAAGCGAGCCGCCGCCCCCCTCACCACCACCCACTGAATGCCCGCCGCCCCACTTCCTCGCCTCGCTCACTGGTCCTTTTTAACCACTTGGCCATGTGCGCACGAGCACCCGCCGCAAGTCCTTTGCCACCGAAAATGCTTCTTCAAATTCATTTCCACGTCCCATTTTTGGGACGGCCGAGATTTTGCTTGAAAAATCTGCAGAGAAAAATTATTTCAGGTGAAAAAGGTTTGAAATTTTTTTCTTTTTTCCGAATCTGTCACATATAGTAGCTGTGAGTTCGTTTTGCTCAAAATGACTCAAAACTCCCGACGGACACATTGGTTGGGGCGGGTTTAACAACGTAAATAGGACACACCCGCCCCACCCCCAGGGGTAGCGTACGCCAATTTATGATTTAATTCCAGATCATATTTCAGGGGTGCAAACAATTGAGCGCAATCTAGCAAAGGCTCACTGTAATTTTGAGATTGGTGATTTCAATCAATATGTGTCATGTGAGGCCTCCCTCTCTTTCTCCACAAAGGGTGAGGGGTCCCCTCCCCCATTCTAATCATCAACAGTCCTCTTCCTGAGAGATCTCCGTCCACAGCCCTGTCCTCCCCCCTCCCCCCCCCCTCTCTCTCTCTCTGTCTTTATTTGTTTTTGAGATTTTTCTTTTTCCAAACACCCTGTACACACTGACACGTACTGGGGGCAAATGGGGGGGTGTGTGTGTGTGTGTGTGTGTGTGTGTGTGTGTGTGTGTTTGTGTGTGTGTATGCGAGCATGTGTATGTGTTGCAATCCTCCTCCTAGACCGTACCTTTAAACTAGTGGTGGGAAAAAGTAATCTGACACACAGAGCGGAGTTTTTTTTTTTTCCTTAAAATTACACAAAAATTAATGGTGATTTTCTGGGATCTTTTCGTCGATTATTTATAAAAATGTACTTTTTAATCCAGACCACACAATGTAATGAAAAAAGTTTCATGAAAATAAAATAAACCAAATGTACTCACTGGCACATATTCTTTGTCCTCTGTGGAAAAAAAAGCAAAACTACTTTGTAATATTACTGCAGGTCACTGAGGAGTTGTGACAGTCCTCATTTATATGCGTATGTCTGAAAAAAACTGCCTCCGAGTGGCCAAGGAAGGCACACCAGAAGGAGTAACACAATGGCCAGTGAATAGATGCCAAAATGCGCGGCAACATCTTTTCATTCTTTACATTCTCTTTCATTGTCTTAGATTTTTAAAGAGTGCACACAACTGTATGTTATTCATTATTTTTTAAAATCATTTAGCTCATATTTGTTAGTAATAGTGCTTTTATTTTTTTTTTTAAAAAAACAGCAAACAATTTTACCACACCTTTTCACCAGTAGAAGACGTCGCGATGATCATGGTCCATATTGCTGATTTTATAACTTCCCTGCTTTTCATAAATTAGCAAAAATATTTTTTCGCGTTGTCATCATTGGTGTTTTGTGTCAAATTTTGAGGCCCCCAAAAATAATAATCTCCATATTGGAATCAGGCATTACATAATGTGGACTTGATGGCAGGCATAAAACCGGCCCATTCTTCAGGTAGCCGCTGGGATATCAATCACGTGGTTTAGTTTCCATGTCGCAACGCTGCCTGCGGAGTTGTCTTTGGCAACTTGAACTCGTCGTGAACCGCGCCGGTGGGAGAAAGGGGAAACTACTTTTTTTTTTTTTCCTCCTCCTCCCCCACAAAGTGTCTACGCAGTGTCGGGGACGTCCTCACCTCAAGTTGTGTCACACCGAGATGTTCTCCATCCACCGTAGTGACTCATTAGGAGAGGATACAATCTGCCGTGTTTGTCTCTCAAGCCCACAGCGCTCGTTTCAGGAAGTTTCACCTCCCTCCCACTGTCTACCGTCTCGTACGCTTTCTCTTGTCTGAATTGGTTGCCGTTTCTTTCAAATCAAGTCAAGTTTCTTTGTGTCGCTCTTCATCTCAAAGGAGCAGCCTCATTTTGATGATCCCTCCCTTTGTCCAGGAGAAACGGCAGTCAAACAGGCCAAAATCCAGATGGCAGGTGGTGGCTTTAAGAACGATATCATCATGCTACTTTTTTTTCTCAGCAAAAAACACAAACAAAGAGAATGGTTATTACTTTTTTCTTCATAGATTTTTTTCATAGATGACTACTTTTGATATTTCCTTGAAAAATTGCTACTTTTCCGAGAAATATATGACATTATTCTTGAAAGAGTGCTACTTTTAAATTGCTATTTTTTTCCCCCAAAAACACACCTGCTTGTCAGATTGCTCTTTTTTTCCCCTGGAAAAAAAACACATCCTTATTTATGTCACAAAAAAAAAAAGACATAATTTTTGTAATATTTGATTTTCTTTTTCCGCAAAAATGTGACGTTTTTCACATAAGGTTGTGACATTTTGCCTTAAAATACAACTTCATTGTCTTCAGATTTCTCTTTTTTTTCCTCAGGAAAATATAACTCTATTTCCGTACTCCTTTTACTTCTTTTTTTCATACTTCTTTTTTCTTGAAAAAAACCCCAGCTTTATTTTAAGATTTGCTTCTTTTTTTTCTTTGAAAAGCCTAGCTCGAGCATCATAAATCACTTTCTTTTTTCTCAAAAGAACCCGACTTTAGTCTTGTAGTTTTGATACTCTCAAAAAGCAGAAATTGTCTCTTAAGAGTGCTAGTTTTTTTTTTTTTATAGCTTTTTTGGGGGGGAGAGGGGGTAACTGTTTTATGAGAATAACATATGTCTTTGAGAAGAAAATTAGCAACATCACACAAATAGTCAGGTTTCGTGCCAAAAAAATAGTAATCATAAATAAATCTTAATGGAATATACAGTAGTTGTTTTCAAGAAAAAAAAATGGAGCAATCTTAAGAAAGTGACATATTATTCCAGGTCCAAGTAGCAATCTTTTGCCATGTAATGTTGTGAGCAGGCGATCCATATTGCAGCCGAGCCTTCCACTGGAACGCTTCCCTGTTCTGTGGCTATCTCCCCGTGAGCCGCCATCTTCAGCAGTCAATCGGAGTGGCTTTATCGATTGGAGGCTTACGGCTTAGTCAGGATCATTCCGCTTGGCCGCCTCGCTATCGCAACCAATTGTTTCGCCCTTAATGAGAAGAATGGGATGAGACTCTTCCGAATCTTTGCCTGTAAATGAGCGACCGTGGCCACGCTGGAATGGCCGCCAGTTCATTGCGGGGCACATATGAACCAACAATATATTTCAAGTATATTTCTCTATAAGGGGAAAAAAATCCACTGGATCAGAGTTTTTGGGTGCCCTCCGCCCCGCCACACAAAGCTGCAGGCTCCTAACAAATGAAAGCATTCACTGGCCACCGGTGTGGTCTCCGAGTATTTACTTTGAAGTCGGGAAGACTCCCGCTCCGAGGGACGGCTACTGCGGACAAAGATGGCAAACAGATTGAAATGAGGGCTGGCCAAAACACAACAAATGCAGGGAGAGACCTACATGAAGGTTTACGGCTTCCTGATAAAGCAAAATGAGCCGACGTGTTTATTGCGGGAGAGACAGCTCACCTCACAGAGGGCCACTTTGGAATGCTCCTTGGAAGTCGGGGAGGAAAGGCTCAACCTTGAAAGCAAATAATGGCCCGCCTTGTACTTTCACTGGGGTTTCCCTGGTCATGGGACTCCCCGATGTGATGGCAAATGCACTAATCTGCTTTATATGGGCCGTTCACGTGTGCCCACACTATTGTTTCCCCGTTTCAAACAGGAAGCGCAACGTTGCCCTGTTGGGGATTGTGCTTGGGGTTCGGGGGGGAACGCTATTACTGCCCGCTTGACACATGGTGTGAACCTGTTGGTCAGTTTTGCTCCGGCCACGAATCCATTTTTAGAGAGCTTGTCCTCATTTGGGTCAATTCCCACCTCAAATGAACAGTCGGCTGCATACCAGTGTTAAAAAACGGTTCTATTCTTCCTCCTCCTTGACATACGGTCGACCCCCAGGTCAGTTTGTAACATGTTTGTAGGGATCCAACTTCAACTCTAAGGATCAGTGGGGTCATTTCCAGGGGGACCTTGTGAATATTTTGAAAATGGAGCCCCTGAAGCCAGTTTGCGCAGGGGCCGACGCTCCGGAGCTGAAGTTGTCGTCCATTGGAGCTCTTTGTCGTTTGCCGGGAGCAAACGAACAACACGGGCGTGGACGCGCTGCCGGAATGGACTTGCTTAACGGTTTCATTGAATGTTCATCAGCTGGGGAACTATTTCAAAGCGTCACAAATATCGAGCCAGCCTCACATTCAAGTCTGGAGTGCGCCAGCAACAGTATTGTAAGATTCATTCTGATTTGACTTTGAAGATCTGATTCACCGGGCGCTTTTCCACGCCCCTGAGTGATTCGTGCACAGCACCATTAGCAATCTTATGACAATAATTCTGTTTTGGAGCACATAGTTAACGACATTCAGACGCAAAGCAGAGAAAACAAAAGTATCTGACATAACCAGAATGACACCATTTAAACAGATTAACAGAAAAAAACAAAAAAAAAAAACGTTTAAAAATAAAGAATGAAAAATAGGTTTCTAAAATAACTAGAAGAAAAAAAAAGTTTTTCGAGGACCTTAATCCAAGGTATGGGCCGGGGTGGGGGGTGAGCAGTTTTTAAGGAGGATTTCAAAATATTTACACTCAGGGATGGTTTCACTTCTGTTGGCAGATTATTCCATTTGTGTGCAGGACAACAAATAAATGCAACTTCAATAACTTTACATTGAAATACAAGAATTTTTATGTTCATATATATTTTACACATTCATATTTTCCAATAAATGGGTGTTTTTCTTCTTTAAAGTATGTAACAACTAAACTATACTAGTTTTGGGGAGCTGGGAAGGAGGAATGTCATTTCAATCCATCTCAGTGGTCGAACTGATTTGATCAACGTGGTCAAGGCACCGCTGTATTTTCGAACAAAATGCACAAGCGCCTTTCTCCGCTGATTTACAACCGCGGGGACGCACGTGGGAAAAGCATCGGGGACAAGTCTCGCGAGAGCGAGCGAGCCCTTAGCGCTGGCCTATTGTGAGAGTTTTTGCAGCTCTCGCGTGATCTCGGAAGTTTCCCACGCCTGTTGTTGTGGCGTCTGCCCTTTTCGCTCACTCTCTCAGCGCTCCCCCCTCGCCAAAGTGTGGCCTCCCCTTCTCTTGTGTCTCCTTACCCACCCCCTTTCTCCCTTCTCCCTCGTCCCGACACCTCCATTCGGCCTCTTGTTGTCTCGACGGATTGCCGGGGCTGCGGGGAGAGGCGCAAAAAAAGAAGAAGAAGAAAGGGGGGAAAAAGGATATCGCGAGTATTGGAGTTTTGGTGAGAGTTTGTGGAAGATGGCGCCTGTTGTGACAGGGTGAGTCTGAGATTCGGGGGCTTTCTTCGGGGAGTTCAAGTGAATCCGAGTCCTTCAGCGTGGCTCCGCCGCGTATTTGTCTGCTTTCGCCCGGCTCCGCGGCCACTTTCTCCGCTGCTGCGTTCATCGTACAACGTCGTTTCTTTGTTCCAATGTGTTAAGCGTCTTTTTTTTCTCACTCTCACCCACTGTTTGCTGCGGTGTTCAGTGGGCTAGCCTCACGCGAGCTGTTAGCATGTGTGCTAGCCAGCTAATGAAAACGACAACAAAATCAAGAAAGACTCCCGAGGACACGCGCTGGAAAGTGTCCGACTAAAACGGCTTCCCCTCGGATTTGTTTTGCCCAATGTGCTCCCGCAACCTAGTTGGGGAAGTAGTGCTGCTTATGGGCAGTGACTTGTCCGATAATGGACGCCGGCTAGCAAGGTCCGAGTGAATCACGTTGCTGCTTTGTAAACCTGACGAAAATATTGTCGTTTGTCCTAGAAAATTAGCGGGCAAATCTGAAAATAATAGCTTTACTCACGTAGAAAAAAAGTCATGATTTTACAAGATTAAAGTCAGATTTTTTTGGGTGGGGACAATGTTGCAACTGAGAATAAAGTTGTTTTTCTATAAAAGAAAACAACTACCAGTCTTCCAAAAATACTCGTATTTTTTTAGGGTAAAAATCTTACAAAACTAAAGTTGCTTTTCGAGAAAAAAAGGAGCAGTCTGACGAAATAGTTAAAAAAAATTGAGGGGAAAATTTTGTAGTCTTATGAAAATATAATCATATGTGTATATGTCCAAATGTATATGTCTACGACATATATGTCCAAAAATAAAGTTGCTTTTCAGGAAAAAAGTATGAATCATACAAAATGGTCATATTTTTCTAGGGTGAAAAGTAGCAATTTTATGAAAATTAAGTGATTTATTCAGGAAAAAGTAAAAATCTCATCTGAATAGTCAGATTAAAAAAAATCTCTATGTCTCAAATTTAGTCTGATTTTGTAAGGGGGGAAAGTAGCATTTTTTTCAAAATATAGCCTGTTTTTTAAAAAAAAGTAACAATCTTGTGATAAAAAAAAAGGTTTTTTTTCTTTCTGATAATCTTACATGTATTTTTATCAAGTACAACTGCTAATGAGAATTTCTGATTGTTTGAGAAAAATGTAGCAATCCCACAAGAATAGGTGCTGTTCACATATTGGATGGTGATGTACATTGAAGATAGCATTGGACCGGTCATATGAAAGTTATTGCATGTCTTTGCGACATGTATATTGCATGGGCCATTATCGCGATGATATTTTGTCGATACATTGTCCAGCCATAATTTTTTTTTACATCACGTGGTGCTTGCAATGACATAATGACCCGATGGGCTGCTGTAGCTTGCTCCTTAAAATACTGCTGTTGTCTCAAAGAAACATACTGATAAGTGGAACTTGCCATGTATACTGTGAAAAAAAAATCTTTCTCTTTACATGACCTATAAAAATGACAAATGTGGCACACCCCACTTGCTCACAGTGGATGTGAATTTTGTGCTCAAAGCCTGCCCACCCAATGCCACCAGGTAACACATCCGTGATACTTTCACATGTCAGCATTGGGCTCCTAATGGGGAAACTTGTACTTGTGATCAATTGGTGGGAAACGCGCAACCCTTCATCGTGGAGGTGTCACATTTTTCCTTGTCCCTGGCGCTCGCGTTTTTTTGATGTCATACAGACAAAGCTATATTGGACGATAATATGCTAGTCTCATTGAATCTGTTCGTTTGTGTTTGTAGAAGTGTGTGTGTGTGTGTTTGAGGGATTCTTCAGTTCATGGGGTGAGGGGCAGCATGTTAGAGGGCACTGGGGTCAGGTCTGGGTGGTGGGCCACCTGTCCGCATGATATCTCTTGCTGTGTTTTTTGTCTTTGAGGGTAGAAAAGGGCTACCAAAAGCGTATTAGGGCCGTACTGAAAAGAAGGTATATGTATGTTTTAAGGAAAGTTTCGAGAAAAAAGGCTCACTCTGACGAGAAATGGATGTATTTGAAACAGAAAAATGCAATCTTATGAGGAGTTTTTATTGCGGGGGGGTGGAAAGAAGTTGCACTGTTATGAAAATAAAGTAGAATTTTTGTTCGCGAAAAGAGGCAGCAATACTATCCAAATATTGTATTATTTCAGAAAATAGAACCAGCCTTACAAATTTATTATTTTTTTAAGATTGTGAGAATAAGTAGCTTTATATTGCCCCCCCCCCACCTCCCGAGAATAAAAGGAGCAATCTTGTGAAAAATATTGTATTTTTTTTTTTAATCGTAAAATTTGTACAAGAATAAAATTGCATTTTTTTTCTTTTTACGGAAAAAAAGTTGCAGTTTTAGGAATATATTACTGAATAAAAATGGAACAACATTATGAAAATAAAGTGTTAATTTTTTTTGGGGGGGGACAGTAGCAATCTTATGAAAATGTCGACCTATTTCTCATCTCCGCCCCCCAAAAAAAATCAGCGATTTTATGAGAAAAGTCTTCTCTTTTCCAGAAAATTAAAATCCTGCATAAACAAAGTTGTTTTTATCATTTTTAGCTCTGTACTTACATCGCATACAGCGCTCATTTTACCAAAAGAGCATCACATCACTCCACAGTGCAGCTTGGCGTTGGCAGCACAATTTTTAGGGGCACTTTTAGTTCAGCTGTGACTGGGAACAGTTCCAAATCCTCGTCACTGTTGGCACTAAACCTTAAGGCGTCTGTCTACAAGAAAGCAAAAAATGTCAGGAAAAGCCAACTAGAACATTGAAACTTTAAGATCTCATCAGTGATAGTTAAAATAGTGCCGGGTTTTGACGCCCAATTAACATGAGTTTGAATGTGATTGGTTCATTCTGACTTCGGCGTGGGCCGATTACCTCTTTGGTGGTTTATCGTGTTTAAAAAAAAAAGCAGGGCCTTTCTTTCTTTCCTAGCGTGTATATGTTTGTGTCAGCGTGCGCTTCTGCGGTCGATTGGGAAGGTGGGTGCGGAGCAAGCAGTTTTGTGTGTGTGTGCGCGCGCGTGCATCCATTCCCCAAGGGTCCTCTCCGCTTGCCGGCTTCTCTTTTTCAAGAAAGGCGAGGTTCAGAGAGAGCAGCAGATGTCGAAGCGCTGACCTTTTTGGTGGCAGAGGCTCGGCCCGGAGCTAAAAAGCCAGCCCCACAGCCCCCACCTTGAGCGCCTTCTCCACCCCGTCAAAAGGGCTTGGAAGATGGCCGTACAGGAGCACATTCATTGGCGCCCTACCGTTAGCTCACCGGCACTGCGGTCTGACGATTTATTGACGGCGAATTGTCATTCATCTTGGTATCTATTAGTCGTTATGACTGAAATACCGAATCTGCCACTGCCTCGGGTTTCGTGTTCAAATTTCCTGAGACCAAAGCCACTTGTCAGCAATGCAATCCACATAGGAAGACCCGCACTCGAACCCTGTACCTGTATTGTGAGACGATGTGCTAACCAGTCTACCACCGTGCCGCCCCACAATTATTCAAAGGGACAAAAATACGGTAGTTTATTTTTTTGTGTTTGTTTTGCTGACTCGAGCACGGTTTGAGATGCCTCCGCCCGAGCCAATTCTCCAAACGGGATTCCGGCATTTGCCTGGCGCTATGGGACGGAACATTCAGATGTAAATCTACGCCCAGTGTTGTTTCGCAAAGAGACCCACCGTCATGTTTAATGGAGGCCAAAGTGCTCTCGGTGGTGATGTTGTTGTTGGCTAAGGCAGTCGAGTACACAGCAGAGAATGAGCGCAAAATGCCACGTGCGGCGGATAGTTCGCCTCTGGCGTTCGCTTTGGAGCACCTCGGCGTCTTTCTAACATGAATTGTCCTCTTCCGAGAGCGTTTCCTCTGGCCGATGTTGTGGAGACGACTTGCCAAGCGACGGTAACTTCTGTGTCAGCAGCTTTTCGTCCCCCGCCGTCCCCTCACATTCAGGCTGCATCATTCAGAAAACACGAAGTCCTTCTGCCCTTATGATGAGCATTTCCTGTCATTCAGCTACAGTAGGGAAGTGCTAAGGCACTTTCAACGTTGTCGTGGTTTTGAGAGGAATTTGTCCGTTTTCATCCAACGGACAAAATGTTTGTCCCGTGTTTTGGTTTTTGTCCTCAACCATGATTATTTATGCTGTCCAACCGCATGCAGAAGTGACTGGTTGATTTGTGTGGGAAAGAACAATTGCCAATGAGCCTTTGGAAAGTAAATGGTAGAGCTGGCCAATTGATTTCAAATGGACGTTGATGCAAGTTAATGTTGGGAAAAATCTTTCAAAGCTTGTTTGGTATCCGGAGAAATGAAGAAAATTGGAGTGGGGGGTAGAAACCAGCACAACTTTGAACAATGTCATTTGGAAAATGGAAGACAAAGAGTGTGTAAGTTAAGGGCAGCACAACTTTGAACAATGCCGTTTGGAAAATGGAAGACAAAGAGTGTGTAAGTTAAGCATGTCATTGGAACTAACGCAGCCCCATGCCATCACAGATGCTGGCTTTTGAACATTTCTGGCCAGAACAGTCTGGATGGTCCTTTTTCCTCTCTAATCCGGAGGACAAGACATCCACAATTTCCCCAAAACAAAGTGAGACGTGGACTTATCAGACCACAGAACGCTTTTCCACTTAGCACCATTTTAGATGAGCTCCGGCCCAGGGAAGCCGTTTGCGTTTCTGGCTGTTGTTGATAAATGGCTTTTGGTTTGCATAGTAGAGTTTGAAGTTGCCCTGACGGATGTCGTGCCCAACTGTATTGACCGACGTTGGTTTTCTGAAGTGTTCCTGAGACCATGTGATGATGTCCATGACACATTGATGTCGTTTTGTTGATCCGGTGCCGCCCGAGAGGTCACGAGCAGTCAAGTGTTGCTTTTCGACCTCACTGCTTCCGTGCAGTGATTTCTCCAGATTCTCTGGGGCTTTTGATGATATCATGGACCGTAGATGATGACATGCCTAAATTCCCTGCACATGTACGTTGAGAAACATTGCCTTTAAACTATTCGGCTACTTTCTCACGCAGTGGTTCACAAAGCGGTGAACTTTGCCCCAGATTGTGAATGACTCCTGTCCTTTTTGAGCCAGTCATGGCACCCACCTGTTCCCAGCTACCCTGTTCACCTGCGGGATGTTCCAAACAGGTGTTTTTGATGAGGATTCCCCAACTTTATCTTTTTTGCCTCCTGTCCCAGCTTTTTTGGAACAGCCATAAAATTCTAAGTAAATGATTATTTGCTAAAATCATTCAAGTTGATCAGTTTGGACATTAACTACCTTGGCTGAAGTAAATGATTATTTGCTGAAATCAATCAAGTTGATCAGTTTGGACATTAACTACCTTGGCTTTTGTAGCGTACAAGTTCAGTTCAATATAAGTTGAACGTGATTTGCAAATCATTGTATTCTGTTTTGGTTTATTTTTAACACGAGGTCCCAACTTCATTGAATTTCGGTTTATAGGCGCAAAGTGTGTACACGTAGAAGTCATTAGAAAAAGGAAACTAACCCCCCCGCCGGACTTTAACGACTGGCTTCCATTTTTAAGTGATGTTGTGTTTCATGTGTTAATGTTACCGATTGACTTTCGAGCCGCTCAGCAGCGCATGCTCGCCACCCAAGTGCAATAAAACCCTTTCTGCCATGACAAGCGGGGGGAAGCACCCCCCCCCCCCCCCCACAAGGAAACACAGAATCTCCAGTGTTGGGAAAACCCCAATCGACTACACCTCCCACGGCGGGCTGCACCCGCTGCTATCGCCGTCTAAGATAAGAATGGAGTGGCAAGCAGTTAGTAGCCACCCTGGAACAAGTGTTTTCTCACTTCTCAGGACATTCGCCCACTGTGTCATGCATTCAAAAGCATGTTGTGGTTTTATTAGGCAGATTTTTTTTTTTTTAACCGGTGCCGTGAACCCCCGTCATAGTCATGGTCAGGAATTTGCACTCATCTATTTGCTATTTTGTTTTTTTTTTCCTCAGCCATGGCATGATCTGTCCAAGGAATATTATTGAAGTGAATTGAGGCATTTCCTTTCAACAAAAACAGTGCTGTGATCTTGTGACATCAATACACAATGAAATCTTTTTCGGGGTGGTGGCAAGTTACTTGTGGATTTTCACCATTCACAGCTAGGCCCTACAGTGTTTGTTGTACACGGTATCGAAACAGTCGATGCAGCCAAACCTCGTGACAACATACCTCGAGGGACATAACGAATCTGTACATCTGACAACGTACCTTCGAGGGACATAACGAATCTGTACATTCTAACGGTATATCGTTGGAAACCATTTCCAATAAAATGGCCACCAACTATGAAGTATAATTTTTTAAAAAAGTTTTAAAGTGCTCTATAAATACAGTTGAGTTGAGTTGGGTTGATAATAACAGTATGAACATTTGTTGATGTAAAAACATGAACATGTAATACAGTATAAACATGCCAATTTGAAACAAACTGATCTTATCAGACATGAAACAAGCGACTGTCGCGTTCCTACTTCTTCTCCGAAAACATTCAGTCAGCGAATGTTACCCGCCATGGGCAACTGCCAGTGCCGCCGTCGAAGCCACCTGTCATCAACTTAGGATGCGCCGCGCCCGGGGCCGTCTACGATCTGAAAAAGGTCTGTTGGCCTCGAACTCTGCCATGATTTTCTTGCCACTACGGATGATTGTCAAAATGGTTGACTTTGCCAATTGGTCATCTTGTCTGAGCTTTGTCTGGGAGACTCCTTTTCCAAAGCAAGAGACAAGGTCAGCCATCACAGACAGCGGGATTTGCTTCCGTTTACAAGACATGTTCTGAGAGCATGTGCGCCGTGCCTCTGGAAGTACAACAATGTCCGAGTTGAGCATTAGCGTCGTTAAGCAGGTCGTGGCGGCAGTTAGCTTGTAACGACTATTTTGTTGGAAAAATCTGGCCGTTGTAATGAAGTTTACCTTTGGAGGTGTTCGTTGGAAGCAAAATCGGCAAATGGAAAATGAATATGGGACTTTGAAATGTGAACGTTGTACGCTGAAACAAACCCGTGCCCTCTTTAAAGCGGCAAATTCGTGAGACGTCCCTTCCAGCTCCCTGAGATTGTATCTGTGCGTGTGTCACGTGCCTATTTGTTCCGGTGACAGCCACCTGACTGGAGTGATCAAAACTGAGGCTACAGCAAACGCTAATGCTAGGAAACATGGCCAAGTATGACTAATAGCCCTGAAATTGCGGACATTTCGGCTACCTGGTCGAGAACCAAGATGGAAATTGTTGAGTTAGCCAAACTATTTGCCGTAAGCGGTTCCAAAAATTCCCCAAGTCACGTTGTTAATGCGCCTAAAATGTCTCCCAAAATGTATTTGATCGGGACATGGAAGAAACCACAAGGCATAGCCTACTCACACAGTTATTTATTCATGTTAATCAATTATAGATGTTATGAATGTATATTGGGTTTCGCTGAGCGATACGGTTTTGACTGCCAGCTACCCTAATGTGTGGCGTGCAAATGTAATAAGTTGTTGCTCACAGCCACTGTTTCCTCTTTGCTCCTCTTAGAGTAAAGCCGTACCATGATTTTTGCAAGTCAGCCTGTGGGGACACCACCCCGAGCGTTTACCCAGAGTTGACCCCCCCACCCCCTCTCCCACTCCTGCTCCACCATAAAGTGAGACCGGGGCACAACAGGGAGTTCTCAAATGTCAGGAAAATAGTCAAGAAAAACAGCAGCGAGAAAGGCGCATTTGGTTTCCAGGAAAGGTGCACTGTTATCGGCGAAATGTTTCTCCGCATTGTGCGGTTGTTTAACTAAGGCCGCTGCGCTGTTTCACAGAAGAATCCGCCTGGTGGCATTCCTGCGGCCGTTGACGTCAGGAGGTTTCTGGCGCTCCTTTACAATCACAATGAAGTAACGGCCGCGGCTGTCATTTTGCGGGACACTCCAGCGATTGTGGTTAAAAGAACAATGCGCCGCGCTTGTCCCACTCTCGCACATGTGGCCTTTGGTTATCGCGGAAATGTTAACCTAAGGCCGTGTCCGCACACAAACACACACACGCACACAAACACGTTACCTCAAAGGAGCTGGACACACAGCCACGAATGTCTAAAGAGCTGGCGATCAAGTTAGTAAGTAGAAAATCACCATTTTTGCTTCCCCTGAGTCGTTAGCGTGACAAGGTCTCGGTGTTAAAAGTTGCATTTGCATCGGTCGTTGCGCCTAATGAAATCAGCGCATTGTCGTTAGTTTTATTGTCATGTTAAATCGAGTTGAAGTCGCTCAGTTTTCCTCGTGTACACTCTAGTTAACCCTGGCCGTAGTTTGAATGAAAAATGGGCATTTTTGAAAATGTACATTGCGGTACTTTTATAAGCACCATTTCTCCCTCGGCCGATTGGCCCGGTGAACTTGTTTTCATACCGAGCGAAGTGGCTGTTCAGGAAAGATGGCTTGTTGAAGGGGAAACAATTTGCAAGAGAAACAAACCCCCACCTTGACGGCTGAATGCTGAAACCAGACAACAGTTGAACTTCCACACACATACGCGCACACGGATTTGCGTCGCGGCCTCTGCCAAAGTCTTTTTGTGAATTGGCCGCCCGCTTCGGTTCCATACGTTCTTCAGACGTCGGAAATGCCTGAACTCTTTCATAACAATCTGGCACCGTGTTGTCATGAGCTGGCCGCTTTCATCGGCGCGAGTATCTTTGCTCACGAGCTGCTAAGTGTTTGTTTCCTGCCACCTTTGCGCGCGCGACTCGGTGATAATCCACGAGTGCTCTGCCTGTCTGTCACGTTAGCAGTCCGGTTTCACATAACGCCATATTTTGAACTCCAAATACGAAATGAATCTTAACTTTGGTGTCTCATTGAAGTGCCATTTCTTTCATACTGTGCTGATCAATAAAGCGCTATATATTTTTTTTTTCTTTGGTTCGGTCTCTCTGTGGCCCGGTACCAAATGGCACATGGTGGTTGGGCGCCGCTGTGTTACATTACAGGCTCGGCGGTGACATTTGTTGTCGGGCTTACAATATGTCGGGGGGCAAAAAATAACTGTGCCTACGTTGTAATTAAAGTCCAAACAGTTTTGCAGATGGCGCTTGTGATGTTTCGGTGAGAGACGCAGCCAAGGCCACCGCACTCACTCATTACGAGGGAAAAGTTCCGCTTTGGTCAAGCCCGAAGGGGGGACGGTCGTGTGCTGCAAACGCATCAAACTGCTCGGCCCGGATTTCTGTTCCGTTCTCTTTGTGGCTTCAGTTTTGCCACCTGTGACACTTGAGTCATAAAGAGCAGCCACTCGTTCACTGAGTAGAAAACCAAAGCAGATTTTTACGGCGTCCGTGTTTTACTTGAAGATTTATTTTGCCGAAGACGATTTCATTTCACTTACCTATCTGTACTTTCTACTTTTTCCTTTGACAAAATAACATCTAGCTTTTTTTCAAATTCTGTGGATGATATCACATCTTAGGGGAGAAAAAAAAACATGCGCAGGTTTTGAAGCGCAAAATATTGCCCATTCATGATTTAGGTCCGAGTCCTGCACCTTTTCTCTTTGACAAACCGGCTCGTCACTATCAGATGGGATGCTGTGGGGCAGGCATGATTTTTTTTTTCGTTTCTCTTTTGTGATAGACCGCTTTATTGGCCAGATCGATGATCGGGGCCGATATTTGGAATTTTGGCGATTATTGGCAGCTGCCTTTTTTTTTGTTTTTGGTTTTTCAATTTCATTTAATGGCTGATAAAAGCTAGTTTATTTTGGCTCTCTTTCTGTCTAATTGCTTCCTCGTGGAGTGGGTAACAGCCAATCAGTCTTAAAGCTGTATGTTTGCTCTGTCGTCTCTCAAGAGTCACGCACGGGAGAGGTCCAGTGAAATAGACGAAGGTAACGCTCCAGACCAAAATTTCAATCAATGTCAGTCTACTACAACTCCCAAGTACTCGTGACATTACTATAAGCCCTTTTATGCCATATTAACACAAATGGCAGTTTGGCTCGCCACATTAAGCGGACTGGCCTTGAGGCTAAAGCTAACCGTTCTCAGATTGTCACAATGCAGAGCTAATTTGCTACGTCAACCACTTGCCTCCGGGGAGAAGTCTAACCACTCGAAATAAAGTTGCTGCTAATAGTGATTGAAAAATAGTGACACAAGTAAGGACTGAGTTGGTGGCAGTGATACAAATTGCTGTACATGGTGCAAAAAACTGACGGCAAAGCACTGCAAGTGAAAGTCAGATCTTCGAAACATTGAGACTTGCTTCGGGTCCCATGTGTCGTAACTGATTTCCGTAATCGTAAAGCAGCAAGTGTTGGCGAGCATTGCATCAGACATCATTTATCAAGAATAAAGTTCCAATTAGCACAGCGCTGTTGGATGTAAAATTGGGGACAAATATGGAGTTTCCTTTTGCGTCATTGCCCTCGTTCTTCCCGAGCAGCCCCAAGGAACCGCTGGTGTGAATCTTTTCAGACTTGTGGCGATCGGAATAACTGACGCGAGCGAGGCTAAACGCTACGCTTTTCCAGCTTGTTTTCGTACTCTGGCGCAAACATATCAAGACTGCGTCGCCTTGGTGGCCTGATATTTCCCTGCTCCACACGGTGATATAGTCCGGAGATGACAATGGAGGGGTGAGTCAAAAGGCCTCAGTGAATTGGCGGATGGGAAGGCCAGATGCCAAAAACATGTTGACGCGGAGGTATAAAGACGACGAGTCGGTTCAAACCCCAATCCATGGATTTATTCAAACAAAACAAAAGATTTGGTCATTGATTTGATAAAGCGTTTGATATTGTAGGCCTCAAGTATGACTCATGGCGAATGTTTTCTCGCCACTTGGTAAGAACATTAGCAAACCCGTGGAAGCATTGTTTTAGCGGAAGAGTCGGGTTCAGGTCAAAATTCCGGTTTTTCAAAGACAGAGTTACTCCCGCATTTGAATATCCCGATGCGAACGGCGACGCATAGAGAACATTTGTGACACAAATTGCTAAAATTTCCGCTTGTTACATTATACGTTTATTTATATCACTCACCACCGGAATCGTTTCCTCCCCGCTCCAAAAGTGTGCTTTTTAGCAGCGTCCCTGAGCTTCGCTGTGACTGTTTACGTCTGCTTTTGTATTTCCGGCGAGTTGCACTCCAGATGTACGGATTTATACGCACGGATATGTGTGTCTGTATGCACACTGTGTCATCTTCGCCGTAGAGACAGAAAATAACCCCGAAAACACCACAGAGAAATCACTGTATTCAAGTTTGGCTGGCTATGGCGAGGACGATGTACTTTGTGTACCACAAAAACGAAGATTTCCCACGGAGAGAGCAAGCGCATGCGCACAGCACAAACCAATTCCTTGTTTGTTCGGAGGTAACCTGATGTGTGTGGCCAAATATTTTTAAAATTAGTTTATTTTAATTCATGCAAGATATTTTAAAAAGGTTAGTGACTGCATGTAAAGGGAGTCCCTGACTTCTCATCCATCTCCTGATGCTGCAGGATCAAGAGCAACTGGTGTCTTGCTCAAGGGCACCTTGACGTGATCACAAGGGCAGGGATCGAGCCCTGGGATTTTTGTGTCAAAGAGATGAGTGTTTAGTGGAAAGTCAATGGCGTGAGATTCCCCCGGTTGGCAAAAAGAGCACCTCGCTGCCTGTGCCTTTCGACGTGCTCGTGCTTCTCAACAAGAACGACTGCTGTCGTTTCAGTTTTCTGGTGCATTTGAATGTGGCGCGGTTGAGCTCCGAGCCTGAGGCTGCTTGGTGGGGTTTTTTTCCTCCTTTTATACAAACAAGGCAGTCAATGTTTAATTGAGTACAATGAGAATATAGATTCTTGGAAATATTTGACTGTGCCTAATAGTGCATCAATAATTGATGGCAGACTTCCCAGATGACCAACTGAGATTTCTTGGAATGTAGTTATTTCTGCCGTTTGATGTTCTCGGCTCTCCTCTGTGGGTTTTTGTTTTAAAGATGTAAGTGTCAATAGCTCGCGGGCCCCTGCAACATGTTTCAGTTATCCATTAGCCAGCCCAAAGCTCCGGCTGTGATCCTTATAGCGGATCGTGGTCTCGCGGAATCTTTTCCTGGTGCCAAAATACGAGCGTACCGGCATTGCTGCGGTTGGTTTTCTCTCCCGGCGAGGTGTCCCCCCCGGGTGCGCTCTGCTTCCAGCAGTGAGTCACCATCTCAGCCGTGAGTGAGAAGCGGGAAAAGTGAGGTTCATTCAGGGTTCAAGGCCTCAGCGGTTCACCCCCCCACCCCGCTCTTTCTTGACCC
>NW_017808403.1:2401625-2408562 GCF_001891065.2 Hippocampus comes
TCCACCCCAGCCAGCCGCCGAGCACATGACCCATCTCAACCCTTAAACCCCAACGTCTTTTTGTGGCCACATATTTTCCCGATTTACAAGATCACCGTGTTCGCTGTTCAATTTGTCCTTTACTGGCTCGGAATGTCATCGGTGGTCTGAGCTAAAATGCTGCCTTACAGGTTGCAACACAGTTTTAAGCGCCTCCGCATTTGTCGAGGCCCCTGGGGCAATACGGTGTTCTCCTGCTATTGCGTGCTTAATCGACCGCGGCCCTGCAGAAATCCACACGACATTGCGTAAAATCTGCCTTTTATCGCAAACGTTTTCCCCGATTGACTTTTCAGATATTTATTGAATGCCAGAACAGTCAAACGTCGATGAGGAGGGAAAGAAATCGCAAGACGGTGGAAGTGGGACAAATTTAGGCACCTCACTATCGACCTGAATATGTTTCGCCATAGGTTGTAGAGAGTGTGATCGTGAGAAAACATTACGCGTTTCAAGGGTGAATGATGAACAGTGTTAAAAAAAAAAAAAAGCCACCGATTGTCAACTCGAGCCATGTGGTCAGTCTGCATCGCTTAGGGTTGCTTTGTCTAGTTGGTGAATGGGCTAGTTCACAGGTGTCAAACTCGAGGCCCGGGTGCCAGATTTGGCCCGTCACATCATTTTATGTGGCCCACGAAAGCAAATCAAACACTGTCAACTTCCATGGTGCTTGCTAAAATCTCCATTAAAATTTAAAATTTTCATATGTAATAATAATAGAGATATTCTGAGCATTTTCTTGTGACCAAACCCCCCATTAAAGTAACTTCAACAATAGTTGAATAAACCATTATTCCTGAAATGTGACCCGGGCCAAAAATGAGTTTGACACCCCGGGTGTCGTTCGGAGCAGACAATACAAACAAACCACATTTCTTTACATTTATGCTCGCAATTTTGGGGTTGAAATACGTCTCTTAAGTTTAAAGGTGTTTGAAGCGTATGTGACCTCGAAATATCGTGGCTTTTCCCTGATAGTGGGTGAGTCTGCGACAGCCTTCCCCATGAGTTGACGTCATCGTAGTTCACTGTGCTTGAACGGGGTACACACACACACACACACACACACACACACACACACACACACACACACACACACACACACACACACACACACACACAAAAAACCTTTGTCCTCAGTCTCATTGCTGTAAAATGATTTCATCTTGGTATTTTGTTGATCTTATTCTGGAGGTGACTTTGTTCATGCTTCTGATTGGTTAAAACAACCTCTTGCCTCTGGCTAATAGTTTACCATTAATGTGTCCGATGAGTGCCACGTTGACCGTGTGCCAGGCCAAGAGGAGTTCTTCAGAAGTCTGTCCGGAGACCATATGGAGAGTGCGGTCAAGAGGCAGAGCGTTGGAGAGAAGGAAAATGAGCGGGAGGGAGAACGGGGAGGCCTTTCTTTGGCTTTTCTGCCTCTGTCATTAAGGTCTCCCATGTCAAAGCCAGATGGAGCTGGTGCCTTATGTGCAAGTGTAAGTGCAGACTGCGACCCACCCAACGACACGCACGCACACACACAAGCGGAGTCCCTGCCCTTGCTTTTAGCCGCCAAGCGGGGCATCTCAGGCCAGCTTCCAGACCTCAGCCATCTGCACTCAGTTAGCCAGAAGGGTCAGGCGTCTCATCAGCAGTCATCGAACGGGCTCGGCCAAGCGCGTCTGCTCGTGCGACACTTCACTTCCCCGTTTGGATCCTCATCAAGGCTCGCCGTTGTCTGATGTCATCATCTCCTTCCTCTGCTGCTGTCTTTTTTTTTTTTTTTGCGGGCTCATTTACAGAGGCTGAAAAGTTGAGGGGAAAGCACTTCTGATGCTTCCGTGTTCCAGTTTGTTCCGGAATGCCCATTCTCTGGTTTGCTTCACCACTTGGTCTTTGGTGATGGGTGTATTTAAACCCGTCTAGATACTCCATGTCAATGCTTTCTAGGGCTGAAAAAATAATTGGAATTAAAATCAACATCGCAGTGTCGTGAAATGCAATTTTCAAATCGCAATGGCTTTGGGGGTGGGAGGGGAAAATCAATAAAAACCTTTCATTTTCATTTTGGTCAGTCGGTAGTCTGGCTTTTTGAAATATTTATTCGTGCTACAACTCATATTTATTTTCTTAAGTTAATCTGTCAATTGTTTTGTCATGTAATCCCATTTAAAAACAATAACCGGTTATTTAGAAAACTGTACATTTCAAATTAACAGTGCAAAAAAAACATAAGTGACTCTGTCATCAATAGATTATTGAAAATAATTTGCGGTTTTAATTTGCTCATCGATTTGTGTGCGCGTATGAAGTTCGTAATGCAATCATAATGAATTCTGATCTCTGCAGCCAACAACAACTACAACACACCAAATATCTGTTTGAAATGGCCAAGCAAGCAGTGCATGCAAGTCCCATCATGCACTGCAGTAGTTGGTTCAATGCCATGCACAGTAACGCTCGCTGTTGTTCAATTGCTCACTCCGCGTCCCGTGAGCAGAACCTCAAGTTCAAATCTGCGTAGACTCGTTTTCCTTGCAATGTTGGCATCCTCGTTCCCACTCTCCGATTCATGAATGGCTGGCAAAGAGGCAAGATTGTGGAGTATTTTCTGTAGGTGCGCTTCTGGAGTTGCTGCCCGGGTGGCCGCGTACGGAGGGCACACGCCGGGATCGTCTGTGCCACGTGCGGCGCCAGCCCGGGCACGCGTCGCCGTTGTCCCGGTCGCCGTCTTTCCCACTTCTGGAATTTTCATCCTTCTCATCGAGTCCATTTGCTTCGGAGACGAGTTTAGTGCCCCAACTTGGCTGCCCTCCCCGTGACACTTTTTCCTCTCTGTGTGCCGCCAAAAGATGTATGCGTCATGTTGCAGAATATAACAAGCCGCTTGGGCATTTATTTGATTATCCAACTAGTGTGCTCAACTGTCCACATACCGCTAACGGATGCTCATTTTGCTCACTAGTAAGGCAATTTGTATCCTGGGACTACAATACTCGTAGCCGCTATTTCGCAGTTTTGCCTTCAACGTAGTTTGTACATATTCTACTCGAGTCTGCGCCCGCAGGAAGGCAGTAGTGGAAAAGCATCATGAGTCACTCATTATTGTTATGGATGTGTGCTCAAGAACTACTAGCACGTGTGATCTACTAGTGCACAGAAATGTCATGTACCGATTGGAAATTTCTTCCTGTCACCCGTTTTACCATTGAAGTGCTTGACGTTTGACAAATTTCTGTGTCTTTCGTTATACTCGTAGAATGTCCTTCTCACCTGGAGCAGTGTTGGCTAACTAGTATCATGTAGTTGTTGTACTGGTGCACACCAGTTGTTCTGATGCTGGACAGAAGTGGAAGGGGGTAACAATCCACAACCAACTCCTTAGTTTTCCCAAGATTGTTGAACATTTTGCGTGGCGAGACCTGTTTTTCCACACCTGCCGCGCTTGAAGGACAACCTCCATCCATTTGCTTTTAATCCTTGTTCTGGTTTGCCTGGATAATTTTGACTGCTTTGGCTCACGTCGTCAAAAATGATCACTGTACCTGCCAGATTCAAATCGAACCTTTTTGTTAGATTTTCAAATGTGGTGGGTGTCACCGAATTGTCCCGTGGCTATCACGGGATGGGAGTGGCATGTTGATGATGAGGTGTGCCGCCACTACGAGGATCTGCTACCAGCCCTCGGGCAAGGAAACCAAACACTTTCCTTTAAGCCGCAGCGCTCCTCCTCGCGTGAGCCTCGACAGGCTTTCAGAGTAAAACGTCAGTTTGTAGTCCAGATCTTGCCAGTTCCCTGTGTCATCGTTCTTGTTAAATGCTTTATTTTGACCTGATCAAACCTCTGATCCACGCTCTTTTTGTCTCTTTGTGTTGGAAAATGAACAACGTACACTGAACCTCTTGTTAATCCTCTGGGATAGATTCCAAACACACCGACAGTAGGTGAAAATCCAGGATATGAAGACAAACACAGCTAAAACAAACACATTGAATATAAAACATGAGACAATTGAGCATATCAATTCAAAAACAATTAAAATCACTAAAACAAGGGCTCAAGTCTCGTGCTGTGTTGAATGCCAAGAAATAAAACTGGGTTTTTGAACAATGCAGAGTGAAGAAGCTTGTCAAATGTGCACCAGCAAGTCATTCCATCGTTTGAACCCGGCGCAAAAAAAAAAAATAAAAAAATAAGCCAGATCCCATCTAAGGTTCCGTTTAGACTTTGGTACCTCCAGGAGCAGCTGATCAGCCGACTTGAGGTATTGGGCACCTGTTTGTATTGTTTAACGCAGGGGTGTCAAACTCATTTCACATGGTGGGCCACATACGGCCTCGGTAGATGTCAAGTGGGCCGGACCATTAAAATGATACAATACTTTGCTATAAATAACCAAAACAATATGTCTTTCCTTTGTTTTGGTATAAAGAAGCACAAGAACATTAGGAAAATGTTGAAATTTAATGAACATATCTTTTACAAAACATTTCATGAAGCACCTTACATTTCCTTCGACAAATGTGCAATTTACTTTTATCATTCACATATATGCATTGCAACTGATCCCACTGATTGTACAAACTTTAACAAGTAATTGGTATTGAAAAATATAGTAATGCACTTTAAGATTAAACAAGATTCATAAAGAAAGCAAGTTTTAAAGCATTTACACGTGCATATAAAATCTAAATGTAATCCCTGCCTCTACCTTACAAACTAAGGAGAGTGCTATTAAATGTGTAAATGTGAGAGTGCTATTGATAGCGTCTGCTGTCATGGGTCTGTCTCAGTGACAGACTGAGGCTGCTGTTGTCTTCTTCTCTGATCAAAACAGTGTCCCCTTGCGGATACTCAATGAATTGCACCTGATTAAAAATATTAATTCTGTGTCTTTAATGCATTTTTTTCACTTTTACATTATCCTGCGGGCCTGATTGAACCTACTTGCGGGCCGGTTCCGGCCCGCGGGCCGTATGTTTGACACCATGCTTTACATAATCATCTCGCGGGCCGGATTAAACTCCTTTGCGGGCCGGATCCGGCCCGCGGGCCGTATGTTTGACACCCCTGGTTTAACGGGTATAGTACAATGTTTCACAATACAAGATTGGAGCAATGACGGTGTGTGCTGTTGCGTGTGCAGAAAAAATCGGGATCAGCGGGTCAGGCTTTTTAAAGATCGTGAATGGGTGAACGGTGCACCCCTACAAATCAGAACATTAAAATTTCAGTCACCTTTTCGTTTTCAGCTGCGTCTATAAAGGCGATGCATGGAGGGCCGGCCCCATGCAAACACGGATCTTGTCAGGTCAGCTATGAAGACTATTCACAGAGTTTACCAACAACACCGGGAGAATCGGCTGAGGTTTATACCTCGAAAACTGCAGTTTGCAACACCTTTGCAACTCTGCTCATTTTGGTTTCCTGTGTTGGATCCTCTTAAGCAGAGTACGCAGACACTCGTAACCTATTTTCAGTTGTTCTCTTTGTGAAATGCTGTCATGTCACAACATGCTGCCAAAACACTTGTCTCAGTAGGAAAGTAGTACAATATAGCAATTGGAGTCAAGGAAGTGTGTGTTGAAGCGAGACAACTGTAGACAACCGTTGCATGTCAAAGAGGAGTTTCACTCTTTAAACTATTAATATAAGTAGTCGGGGTAGGGGAGTTGTCAATCTCGGAGGGGATGGCGGGGGAGGGGGGTGTTCTCGGCAGCGTTCAATACTTCCTCTCGATCACTTTGGGAGTGCCTGTGTGAGGTCATAACGTTGATAGAAAATGTATTGCTGCCTGAAATGAAAAGACAGGTTGACGGATTCCCGCATCCGCCTCACCTTGCGCGTTCCCAGCAGTATCCCGTTCCTCCATCCCCCTCCTCTGGAATCCATTAGCTTCCAAAGGCATCCGCGCTCCACTGTGGGAACCTTATCGATCGCCCTCGTTTTACAGCGATTCCAACCAATCGGGGCTTTCTCGTCTTTCCACCGAGTCTCCCTCTGATTCTCTTGCCAAGATTCCTAACCACCACTGGAGGGGTTTGCAGGGGAAGGGGGGGGGGTCACTGTGCTCTCTTTGAGAGCATGTACCTCCAATGGAATGGATCCACATTTGTGCATGTTCACATTCCTACATTGACAATGTTGTGAGTCATGCGCTTGAGGCAGAGAGTTGTCATACTCCAAGACAAACATATTCATATCATGACCAAATGTAATGTGATTTGTGTCCTGCATGTAAATCCCCCTCTGAAGCGCTGCTGACAAACGTGGCCGCCCTCTGCCGTCACACCGCGTGGTCTTGATGAGGCAGCTATGCTCTGCGGTCAGCATGAGTTCTAATAGCAGCCCGCCATTGTGTTTTGTGTCTTCTCGCTTCAGGAAGTTCGGCGAGCGCCCTCAGCCACAACGCCTCACCAGGTGAGATCACGCACGCATGCATGCTTGGTTCATGTTGTTCTCCATTTTACTTTTTGAAATGACACTTTTGTGTGCATGTTTGTAGGAGGGAGACTGTGTTTGTGTATCTGACAGAGAGAGACTGTAATGTGTGTGCATGTGCGTACGTGCACGTGCAAGAGAGAAACTAAGGTGTGCATGAGACAGACAGACAGACTGTCAAGTGTGTATGTGCGTGCACATATGTGTAAGAGAGCAGTAACTAACACGTTCTACAAGGTTTGTGCCTTTTCGAGACTTTAAGGTGTGTGCGTGTGTGAGAAAGACGGAGAGATTGAAAGGTGATTGAGAGAGACTGTAAGGTTGTGCATGTGTATAGGAAGAAGAGAGACTGAATTGTGTGCGTGCGTGCGTGCGCGAGCGCTCGTGTGTGTGTGTGTGTGTGTGTGTGTGTGTGTGTGTGTGTGTGTGTGTGTGTGTGTGTGTGTGCGCGCGTGCGCGCGCGCACCCCCT
>NW_017808403.1:2409834-2412473 GCF_001891065.2 Hippocampus comes
TCTATCGCCCTCTTTTTACAGCGATTCCACCCAATCGGGGCTTTCTCGTCTTTCCACCGAGTCTCCCTCTGATTCTCTTGCCAAGATTCCTAACCACCACTGGAGGGGTTTGCAGGGGAAGGGGGGGGGGGTCACTGTGCTCTCTTTGAGAGCATGTACCTCCAATGGAATGGATCCACATTTGTGCATGTTCACATTCCTACATTGACAATGTTGTGAGTCATGCGCTTGAGGCAGAGAGTTGTCATACTCCAAGACAAACATATTCATATCATGACCAAATGTAATGTGATTTGTGTCCTGCATGTAAATCCCCCTCTGAAGCGCTGCTGACAAACGTGGCCGCCCTCTGCCGTCACACCGCGTGGTCTTGATGAGGCAGCTATGCTCTGCGGTCAGCATGAGTTCTAATAGCAGCCCGCCATTGTGTTTTGTGTCTTCTCGCTTCAGGAAGTTCGGCGAGCGCCCTCAGCCACAACGCCTCACCAGGTGAGATCACGCACGCATGCATGCTTGGTTCATGTTGTTCTCCATTTTACTTTTTGAAATGACACTTTTGTGTGCATGTTTGTAGGAGGGAGACTGTGTTTGTGTATCTGACAGAGAGAGACTGTAATGTGTGTGCATGTGCGTACGTGCACGTGCAAGAGAGAAACTAAGGTGTGCATGAGACAGACAGACAGACTGTCAAGTGTGTATGTGCGTGCACATATGTGTAAGAGAGCAGTAACTAACACGTTCTACAAGGTTTGTGCCTTTTCGAGACTTTAAGGTGTGTGCGTGTGTGAGAAAGACGGAGAGATTGAAAGGTGATTGAGAGAGACTGTAAGGTTGTGCATGTGTATAGGAAGAAGAGAGACTGAATTGTGTGCGTGCGTGCGTGCGCGAGCGCTCGTGTGTGTGTGTGTGTGTGTGTGTGTGTGTGTGTGTGTGTGTGTGTGTGTGTGTGTGTGCGCCTGTGCGCGTGCAGGCTCACTCGAAGTGCAAATGTCGGGCATTGTGTTTTCAGTCTTGACAGGGCTTCCCCTAAAAAGCCCCCGCAGGACTTATACTTTTAGCTGCCCATGCTTCCGCCTGACTGAAAACAAGGCGGCACAAGTGTGATATTCATGAGCTTTGAGACAAAGCTTACATCGAGGTGTATTTCACTGTGTCCTATGACGCTGTTTCGATTGCGCTCGCCATGTTTCGCCGCAAATTTTTGTTTTCCTCCGGCAATCAGATAAAAACTCTGTGGTGCGCTCTGAGCAGCACTTGGCCACTTGTAAAGATGACAGAGCTTCCGCCGGGGCCGTCTCGCGGCGGCATATACGGTTTCCCGTGATTGCTGCCGCATGCGAGGCTTCGAATCCATTAACGTTTTTTTACAGGATGCAACGAGGTGGATGTCAGCGCTATAAACGGCTTGGCGGATGACGGCAAGATATAAAAACCCGCTGTGAGTGAAAGCTTAATTGCGTCATAGAGAGGGCCGCGCTTTTACGTCTGGAAGGGGCCCCCAGAGTTGGGCCTGACCTAACTTTGGCTTATTTCAATGAAATGAAGCTGGGCCAAATTCTTGTGGCACTTATGGCCATTACCAGGATCACTTTACATGCGGTCAATATTTAACTGTGTAAAGAAATCTGATGAACTCGTAATAACAATATTAAATATTCAGTGACATTTGGAAAATGACACCGTGGGGAAGGTCTGCGTGGTGAATCAATTTTATCGATTCATTTATTTGTCAGGATCATTTTTTTTCTCGGCTCCTGTAGTTGCACCCCTACTGCTTGTACTAAAAACATTGTTGCGGCCAGGCAAAACACGAGCCATCGCATCCAGTTCTTTTACAGTCCGACGGAATGACTTGATGTCTGGTGGAGAGGGAAGGGGACGACAAAGACAAGCACTCGCGCCAGGAAATGTATTATTCCGTTCATGGATCAAACATCTGATGGGAATTTTAGCAAGAACAGCAACTTTTACAAATAATACTGAAACATCGAACAGCTATATTTGCGTCTGTACATCCGGTGAATATACAAGGTAGGAATACGAATGCCTTGTCACTTTCGTGTCAACTACAAACATGACAAGTGGATCAAAAGAACTACAAGGCTGCTGCTTGAATATTCCGGAAGTTAGAAAATAAAATTGGCCTACATAGCTCTAACTCTGCCTGCTTGGTTTGTGGTATCAATGTTTTAGTGTCGGAACATTTACTAAGCCACAGTATGAACGAAAATACAGACGCAATCCTGGTTTCGGTGAACCCAAATTAACATTGTGAGCATACTTACTCAGGGACTGCAATTCGATTGTCTTGTTGCCCTGCTCTAAATTTCCCGATTCATTTTCAACCGGATCAACCTTAATCTCCTTCAGCGGCCCCCCCCCTCGTTCCAAACGGCCCCTCCCGCACGCACACATGCACGCACTGTGAGGGGCCTCTTGGTTACCATAACAAAGGCCCCGTCTAACCCGAGCGTGTGGCGTGGAGTTGCGAGGCAGAGTGGGAAGCGCGAGCGTGTCAGGTGTCACTGACATCTGTGCCTGAGCGAGGGGCGCGTTGACGGCCGCGCGCGCGTCAGCTCCTACCCTTTCCCCTTCCCAGCCGGTCGTCAACGGTTCAGCTCAGCGCCGCCCCCCTCCGA
>NW_017808403.1:2413185-2455387 GCF_001891065.2 Hippocampus comes
CCCCCCCGTCTCCATCTTCGAATGGACCCAGCTGGAAGGAACGAGCGTAGCTTTTTTTGGCTGCGGAGGCATTAAAAGGGGGTCGGGGTCAGTGTGAGTGTACAATATGCACGCGTGTTGCTCTGTAAAGTGAATCTTCACATGGGCTACCGCCGCAAATCGTCGAAAAAAAACCCACCCATTTTTCAGAATTGCCTGTATGCCGCATTTAACTCTTAAATATGCTCCCCCCACACCCCCTTTCTGTCTATCCTGTGTTGCCATTCCAGAGAAGCCATGAGGAATTACCTGAAGGAGCGAGGGGACCAAACTGTCATGATCCTGCACGCCAAGGTTGCACAGAAATCGTACGGCAACGAGAAAAGGTGAACGGTCCCGTTCTCGTATCGGCCTGTTTTCCTTGGCTCCGGAAGTCAGCCGCGGGGACGGCCTCGGGAGAGTCCGAGTTCATTGTTCCGGGGTTCAGCTTCTGAAAGGCGATTTATGACCAATGAGGCACACAGCTGATGGAACATGACAAGTGTTTCAAGAAGAACTAGTCAAAGTATTTCAAGATCCAAATGAGTCCTGGATTGGAAGCGTCACTTGGTTTATGAAACGGAGTCGTTTGGTTTGCCCTCACTGTCGGTGCGTGGCCGCCCTCTGCTGGAGGCAAAGCCTGCAGTTCGCTTTGGTCACACCAGGCTCCAGGTGTCGCATTTGTTTTCATGGAGGACCGCTTCACAGTTTTGATTGGCCTCAGAAGGCCACAGAAAACTGTGGCACCAGGCAGTCACGGGGAAAACAGTTGTTTGACCCCTTTGTTTTGGTAAATGTCTTGTTTACTTAAATGCCTCGTCAAGTGAGAGTTTTTTTATGTGGCTGATAGAAAGCCAAACACAGAATACCTCAAAGTACTCGTTTTTTGGTCGTGTATTACATTGAACAATGTCAGATTTATCATAAATAAATCATTTGGTGTTAAACCACGAATTCATATGAAAGCCAGTTTATTTACTGACTTCGGTTGGAGCTGACTGCGACAGCTTTACAAAATAAATTCTCACGAATAAATGTGGCATAAATGTCACAAAGTCAAAATCCAGATACGATACAACAAAACAAAAAGATGAAAAGATCTCAAAAACCCGATGCACTAGGGAAAAAAACCTAAAGGCATTTTTAAAAATCAATGCCAAAAAAATTATTTAGGGAGGACACATAAAGCCATCGCTGATTAAAATATGCTGTTGACCAGTGGCATGCTGACATATCTGTCGCTTTATCACTTGTTTCATGCTATAATGATAAGTGAAGTGTGTGTCAAAATTTCCCTGCGCTAAAGCACTGAAACTATTCGGACACAACATATGGAAATAAAGTACACATGGATGTAAAAAAAAAAAAAAAAAAAATTGTTGTTGTCCGGACAACAGCAAACGCAGCCTTTGCAATTTGAAAATGACATCCTTCGACTTTGTACGTTGCAATGTCGATTTAAATTTGATGACTTGTTCATCCCCAATCTTGGCTTTGTGTTTGAAGTGTGACTGGTCTTTGTTGTTGTGTGCAGGTTCTTCTGCCCTCCCCCGTGTGTGTACCTGATGGGCAGCGGCTGGAAAAAAAAGAAGGAGCAGATGGAGCGGGACGGCTGCTCCGAGCAGGAGTCGCAGCCGTGCGCCTTCATCGGCATCGGCAACAGCGACCAGGAAATGCAGCAGCTTAATTTAGAGGGGAAGGTACGACAGCCGCCGGGAGCTCGACTTCCGGGATGTCGCTTTGCGGGCTCGGGTGGAGAAATGGCATTTCGGTTCGGTCACGGAATGTAGTGAACTCATATAAGTCAAGAGTACCAGTGCACATTTCCCATGCTCGGCTCTCATCTTGTCCTCCGCCGTGTCCCGTCCCCAGAACTATTGCACAGCCAAAACCTTGTACATATCGGACTCGGACAAGAGAAAGCACTTCATGTTGTCTGTCAAGATGTTCTACGGCAACAGCGCCGACATCGGCGTCTTCCTCAGCAAGAGGATCAAGGTCATCTCCAAGCCCTCCAAAAAGAAACAGTCCCTGAAAAACGCCGACTGTAAGTAGCGCGGCCACCGAGGGCGCTTATGTCACAGGCGGGGCACCTGCAGTCTTCGCATGTCGGCGGGCTATTTTCTCCACGCTTATCTCACTGTGAACACAGCTGCTGCTCTGCTGAGCATGGGTGGGGGCGGGGGGGGGGCGCTTCTGCTTGGCTCAGGATGAAACGCAGGGGTGGGCAAACTTTATTTTTTGGGGCTGGGGGTCATTTCAAGATTCGATGATGATGATGATGATTATTTGGGGTTTCAAGAGTAGAATCCAAAATGAGAAAGAATTATGTGTGAAATTAGACACGTGGCTGTCAATTAGTCAAGCAACTATTTCATAGAATACAATGTGGCATGCAGTAGTTTACTCCAAATGGTTTTTGTGTCGTTTATTTTAGGAATAAAATGATTCAATTTCGTTTTTTAGTTTTTTTGCCCTTTTTATACTTCATTTAGTGACAATGAATTATCCTCAATGATGTGCACAAAATAGTTCTTTTTATTTATTTTAACTATTCGTTGTCATTATTTTGAATGAATTACTCGGCACTTAAAATAATGTCCAGTGTAATGGTAAAAAATAAACTCATTGATTTATTAATTCTAATTTACTTCTTGAATATAACCTGTAAAATGTTGACATTTTCATACGATAGTGTGTTGTTGAATTTAAATGTAATCTTTCAAATTTATTTTTGATAAGTAATTATTCAACATTTAATAAAATTAAGCAATAGAATGTTTTATTGAAAAAAAACTTTCATTTGTAAATGATCATTTTTAAAAATTGAACTGTTTTGTGTCGATGAATAATAATTTACTCTCATAAAATTTTAATGACTCTGCTTTTGAAGTTAAATGTGTGAAATCATTTATTTGCAGAAGAATCCAGGATTCATCGTTCAAATTTTATTTGTTCTTCCAATTAACCATTCTTTGATTAAAAACAAAGAACTCGTGATTAAATATAAATCCAACATATTTGTTTTATTCATAAGCTAAATGTATTCTCATGTTTTAATTTTCAAATTTATGATTAATTTAATTCTAAGGAAAATACACCATTAAATACATAAAACATGTAAGAGAGTTTGTTTGACTTTTTTCTGTGTGTTTAGTTTACATTAATTAAACAAATCATATATTTCATGCGAGCAGACGGATACGGGACGTGTTCTCGGGCCCCTTTTAAAGAAAAAAAAAACTGCTAAATGAATTCAAGAAATAGAACGGGACTGTGACTTTTGCTAACGCGCGTGATTTCCTCTTTTTCTGCAGTGTGCATCGCGTCGGGCACCAAGGTGGCGCTCTTCAATCGGCTGCGCTCCCAAACAGTCAGCACGCGCTATCTCCACGTAGAGGGGGGCAACTTCCATGCGAGCTCGCAGCAGTGGGGAGCCTTCTACATCCACCTGTGTAAGACCCTCAACCCCCAAATGCCCACCGAATGCTCCGGCGCGCCATGCCGCATTAAAAATCGGGCGCTCGTTTTTGTTTTCCAGTGGACGACGAGGAGTCGGAGGGGGAAGAGTTCACGGTGAGAGACGGTTACATCCACTACGGCCAGACGGTCAAGCTGGTGTGTTCGGTCACCGGCATGGCGCTGCCCCGACTGGTAGGCCAAAAAAAAAAAAAAGCCGCGCCCTTCACCTTCTCCTTTCCTCCACTGTCATAACTCTCAACCTCGCGCCTCGCCTCAGATCATCCGTAAGGTGGACAAGCAGACGGCGCTGCTGGACGCCGACGACCCCGTGTCGCAGCTGCACAAGTGTGCCTTCTACCTGAAGGACACCGAGCGCATGTACCTGTGCCTCTCGCAAGAAAGGATCATCCAGTTTCAAGTGGGTGCTGCTGCCTTGCGCCTGGCCCTGGTGCCAAACTGCCAATGGCAGTTGATGTTTTTTTTTTTTTTTGTCTTAACACCGTCCGCCCCCTCTCCCAGGCCACACCGTGCCCAAAGGAACCAAACAAAGAGATGATCAACGACGGCGCCTCCTGGACAATCATCAGCACGGACAAGGCAGAGTACACCTTCTACGAGGGCATGGGCCCCGTGCAGTCGCCTGTCACCCCTGTGCCTGTGGTCGAGAGCCTACAGGTCCTTTTTATTGCTGCGCCTCCTCACAAACATGATCGATCTCTTCAAACTTTACAACATATACACGACTCACAAAAAGTTTGGGCATATTTGGCTTTCAGGAATGACATTTATGGGGGGAAAAAAAGTAAAAAAAAAATTGCATGTTTGTCTGCGAGCAGCTCAACGGCGGCGGAGACGTCGCCATGCTGGAGCTGACGGGGCAGAACTTCACCCCCAATCTGCGAGTGTGGTTCGGAGATGTCGAGGCCGAGACAATGTACAGGTGTGCCTTTGCCACATCCTTCCAGTCAGCTTTTGATGAGTTTCAGACACACCCACCAGAAATATTTGTGACATTGCGACGATGTAAAAAAAATAATAATAATAAAATTGTAGTTTGACCCCCTCCACTGCCTGTAACATTAAAATGTAATGGTACAAGCTGCCAATTGGAGCCTGGGAAATTTTATATTATTGTAAAAACCCAATCAATACAAACCACAGATTTCCTTGACATACAAGTAAATACGCTCCACAATTAAAAAAAAAAAAAGTCAAACACGATAGACGGGCTCACACGAGTGTTGCGATGTCATAACCTTTTAAGCGGCAGATATTTGAACCTTAACAGTGGAGCAACACCTGTAGGTCGATGAGATCACCGCCAGACATATATTCTTTATCCTCTGTGAAGAACCATTGATAGTACTTAGTGAAAAGCTGAGACCAGCTCCATATGCTGCAAATCTACATGATTGTATTGTACTGACCCCCAGGCAGCCAAACGTAGACGCACCCGAAGAAATGACCGCAATGTCTGAAGGAAACCATTTTCTGTTTTTAGAAACCGCAGTATCATAGAGCGCATTACAGTTTGGGGATGCTGGAAAGGTTTAATGGCATTTCTATTCATTTTAAATGAGGAAAGATGATTTGAAATGTGAAAAGTGGTGTTGGTTATAATCCCTGACTTTTTTGGGGGGGTGGGGTGTTGTCTGCAGGTGTGCAGAGAGCATGCTGTGTGTTGTACCCGACATTTCGGCCTTCCGCGAGGGCTGGCGCTGGGTGCGGCAGCCCGTCCAGGTCCCTGTCACGCTGGTAAGGGAGGACGGCCTCATCTACTCCACCTCACTGACCTTCACCTACACGCCGGAGCCCGGGCCGCGGCCGCACTGCAACGCCGCCGGCGCCATCCTGCGCGCCAGCAACTCGGGCCTGCTGAGCAACAGCGGCGGGCCGGAGGCGGGCGGCGGCGTCTACGGCCCCGGAACGGGCGTCACGTCCTCGTCGGCCGCCGCCACCGCCGCCGCCGTGGTTTCCTAACGCTCGCTCCTCGAGCCAAGATCCCACGAGGTAGAGAACAGTTTGGAATAGTTCAACAAAACACACACACAAAAGTTCTGCGTTTCAATTAAGGGTAAACGGCGAAATGAAAAATGTTCAGGACAAAAGAAGAAACGCGGGGGAAATCTGAAGGAGTGATGTCACAAAGCCGCCCGGTGACGGGACAGGGCGAAATGTGCTCCCCCCCCCCCCACCATCCCCCTCGCCGCCTGCTTCGGCTCCAGTCCTGGTGGTCGAGAACGTCGGCGCGTTCCCGATCCCCGTTCCCGTTTTGCACTGCCCTCCAAATGCTTCCCACACCCAAGTACTCTTGTTGCGTTAGCTGCGCTTTGGGGATGTAGCGTTGTCGGAGGCGGCGCCAGGACGCAAAGGGACACGCAAGCGTGACGTTAACGTAGTTTTAATGGACCAAGGAATTTGTATAAGCTTTAGCAAAGGTACACTTTTCTCCATACCTTTATTCAACATATTGTACACTTTTGTTACCAAATAGTTTGTATTCCTCCTATAATCTTGTGCTCCCCCTAACTCCTGCCCTTATTTTTCCCTCTTCTGTTTGAAGGGGGAGAATAGAAAAGTGAATATGTGTGTCTAGGCGTGCGTGCGTGCGTGCGTGCGTGTCAGGGGAACCACAAAAGAGGGCCTATTTTTTATTCTCATTGGTTTTTATGAAGTCTTTAAAAGAAAAGCTTTAAGCAACGCCTCTGCCTTGCCTGCAATATGTGCGCCATGTCTCCTTTTTGGAATCTCACTCATCACTGGAGCATTTTTTTTTCTCCACAGACAAAAAAAAAAAAAAAAAAGACAGACTTGTGAACCTAGTCGTACAAGTCGGGAAAGAAAGAGCCTTAGTACTGTGCAAGAGAACTGTGTGTATACAGTCCATATCATGTGCGGCCGTGGATCACGTGGACGCACGTCTTCCAAGTGAGCGTGACAACAACAACAACAAAAAAAAAAAAGAGACTTTTTCAATTCAATCCGGCCTTACTGATAAGTTCAGTGACAAAAAAAAAAAAACCCAAGAAGAAAAATGCTTCCGCTCGCCATCCTGTCCAATTTCTCCGCCGGTACTGTCACACAAGAGCCTTCTATTTTTTTAAAAGTCCATCAAGTGGTTGCACTCACGGAGCATATCAAGCAAGGCCTTCTCCGTGTGTTATTCAAGTTTTCCTAACAGCAATATTGTACAGATCATGAGCACTACAAGTTCACCAGCCAGCCAGCCAGTATATCGCACACCCCGTGCATCGTTGAAAAGTAAAATCGAGTTGGGAGTCACTCCATTAATAGTCCAAAAGGAAGAGAAAGCAGGCAATACGTATGCGTGTGACCTTTACAGTACGACTGTAAACTTGAATGTGTGCTGAATGAAGTGCACCAGTTAAGTAGGAAAAAAAAAAAAAAAGACAACCGCAAATTAAGTTATGCCACCCCCCATCTGCCTGTTTTGTCATGAAATGTTGTATATTTTAATATTTTAAATTATTGGTACAAAGTTTCCCCTTCATCTTATGTCATAAAAGTGCATTATTGCCTGTGCTGCCTCGGTGGGCCTGGGATTTTGATTGCTTTTGTGCGTAAAATGCCACGTGTATTGATTTGCTGAGCAACAAAGTGGAGTGTAGCGACACAAATACCCTTTAGCAGCCAGGTCCGGCCCTCCCCTGCGTCCCCCTCCGTCATGTTTTCTTTTGGGCTTTGTTTACATGCTGACCCTCATCTTCCTCCTCATCGTCTCGCGCCTCATCTGAGGACAACGGGCTCTGACCGCGAGCCTTTCTTTGTATAAAGGGACTTCGCCGAGGGCTGCAAAAAGCGTGTTACATGCCTTCTTATCATTAGCCCCTTACCCCCCCCCCCCTCTTTTGGACCACGCCCGACGTTGTTTTTTTTTTTTTTTTTAAGGTTATAACGAGCGCCGAACAATGTATGTAAGCTCTGTAAAATGCCAAATGTCTGATCGTGTAGGTTTTTTCATGCACTGCACAGTGAGAGGCAGCTTTAAACATAACATTTAAAAAAAAAAAAAAAAAAAAAAAGTAGCTCTCAGCCTTACTTCTCAAGACTATTTTGGAGCGCTAACTTTTTTTTCTTTCTCTCACTATTTACATCCCTTATTTAATGTCACTGTCACTATTCCTTCGCTCACTCACTGTATCTGTGTGTTATTCTTGTACTGGTCATTGTGGTAGTATACTCAGTGCTCAAAGGGTAGAAACCTGCGCTGTTTGTAACATTCAGCAATAGCATCAAAGACAAGGGGATGCGTTTTTTTGTTTTTGTTTTTTTTTTTCTGTTTTTGGAATAGCATAGTTTTTGTACATATCGCAGCTCCGGTTCATGCTCAAATCTGTATGTCATTGAAAAAAAAAAACACGGGAAAAATGGCATAAAAACGAGAATTAAAAAAAGTGACAAAAAAAATCTACCTTTGTATGTTTTTTTTTTTTTTTTTAATTGGGCCAGCACAAGCATAATGAAAAATCTCTCCAGCCCAAGAATGTCTCTTAAGGCTCCAGTCATACCGGGACTTCTCTAGTGGTCTACATAAAATGATCTACAAGGTAAGAGCCATTTGGAAGGGAAAAAAAAAAATATGCGCACACAGTATCAATAAATGTTCGATCGGTGAGATGACCTCATTCTCACTGCTGTTTGTTTGCAGATTGAGTCTGTGGAAGTGTGCTGGGCAATACCGGGAATCAAAACTTTCCACGGAGCAGGTGTTCCGCTTCCCACTCACATCAAGATAAGACCGACACCTGACAGTAAACACACACGGATTTGTGAGTCTGTTTCGTCCGTCACACGTCCTGGGAAATCCGCCGTATTTGCTTTTTTGGCTTGAGATAGGTGTGAAACAATTTTCAAGGCTATTCATAGAAGAATGTCTCTCTGTGCACCTTCAAGGCCTTTCGTCCAGTGACTTTATTATTGATCCCTATGACAGTAGATGTGTACCCTCAGGGACTACGCTGGAGAATAGTGTCTTCTGTGGAGCTTTTAAAGGTACCGTACCTTCAAATGCCGCACAATGTTTTCTCGGAGACTCCTGCCTTTTGAAGTCCATGTTGTTGGATGAAGGAACCATTTTCCCCTTAGTCAAGCATCCAAACATTTTACAAATGAGGCTACCCATTGTCGGGCTCCCAAAGAGTTTCAGCGATGAACTGAAAACCACTTCAGACCAATTCTGGTGGCAGCAGCGAGCGAATGCTGGTGAAGCTGATGTACTTGGTGAGGCCGCCCAGAGCACCTTGACTGTTTTGCTCGGCGTTCTGCTCCGGCGTTTGCTCGACATTCTGCTCGGGGTACGGATCAATGTATAGCTCCACGAAGGTTTCGCCGATCTGCTCGGCAGATGGCTCGGTATTCAGTTGGGGAAGCTGCTCGAGAACTTGCTCGAGGACGTCCCCGGGAAGTTGCTCGAGCACCTGCTCGGGTATCGGCTGGGAGGCCTCCTGGACATTCTCCGCGACGAGCGGCGTGGCGGATGGCACGCCGCGCCGCGCCAGCCTCCGCTGGTCCTTCATCTGTCGCTTTTCCAGCCGCTTTTGTTGGCGCTTTTGCTTCCGCCTCTCCTGGCGCTTGTGCAGAGCACTCTCCTCGGGCCCCTCGTACCATTTCGCCTCGATGATCTGGGTCCAAATGTCTATGACGCGCGCCTTGAGCTGCAAGGATGAGAAGGTGGTCACCATGCCCTGGCGGAAGCGCTTGTTCATGAAGCAGTAGACGATGGGGTTGACGCAAGTGGACGTGTACGACAGGAGGTGAATGAAGGAGATGGGCGCGCCTGTCAGACGGGAGACCAACCGCGAGTCAAAAGCCTTCCACGCGTTTACCACGAAGATCGGGGTCCAGCACACAAAGAACAGGCAGACGATGACCAGGAGCATGCGAACCACTCGCTTCTTGGCCAGCAGGTTGGCCGTGTTGCTTCGGAGGCCCACGCGGCCCACCGTGGCGTAAGCGCCGGGATTGCCGATACCCTGCGACCCATTTTTCTTTTTTAAATGAAGGTAGCAGCCGTCGCCGTCGCTTGCTCGAAGGCTGCCAAAGCTTGCCGGTCTGTCTGCAAAGAGATGACAATGTAGAAAACGGTACCGGTTGGCCAAACGGTTGCAGATGGTTGCTAGCGGCTTAACCAGTTCCCTGCCTGAATGGGTTGCAGACTAGCGTTCGGATCTTCGACAGTTCTCTGCTTGAATTGGTTGCAGACAACGCTTAGGTACTTAACCACTTCACTGCCCAAATGGGTCACATACTAGATGTCAGGGCTGAATGGATCAGACTAAGATCAAGTAGTTCAACGGTTTCTTGCCCGAATGGCAGACTAGCTTTAGGTCTTAAACCGGTTTGATGACAGCAACGTTAGGGGCCGAACTAGTTTGCCGCCTCAACGGGTCGCAGATTGCTGTACCTCTGGCTGATGTCCTGTTGGACAGCTCGAATCTGATCCCCTTGTAGAGCTCCACAGAGATGAGTCCGTAGGCAGTCAGCATCACAGCGCCGGGCAGCAAGAAGAGCAGCAGCAACAAGGACACGTACCTGTGACAGACAAAAGTTCACATCCAGACCGCTTGTCGGTGGTCTTGTGTTCAGCGTACCAATATGCCAGGAGGTTTCCGTTACTCCACGTCATGCGGCACATGAAGCCGCCGGTGTTGTTGCGGCGATTAAATGGCGTCAGCGTGCTGGAATAGGCGTAGGGCAGCATAAGCGACAAAGACGTCAGCCAGGTGGCACTGATGACCTTCAGAGCGTGCGATTTGGTCTGCCACGTCCTGGAGGTCAGCGGTCTACAGATGGCGCTGTAGCGTTCCAGCGCGATGGCCACCAGGTTGTAGGTGGAAACACTCACAGAGACCCCTGGGACAAAAAAAAAAGACATTTGGAATCCGGGGTTCCAATGCTCAGCCGACAAACAGCGGGAAAATGTGAAGGGTGTCAATAGAGGATGTGTCGCAAATGGTGCTTTGAGTGGAGTAAACTATTTGCTGCCTAAATGGGTTGCATATTGGAGCATTTGAGACTTAACCAGTTTGTTGCCTAAAAGGGTTGCACGTTTAGTGTTGGGGGCTTCACCCATTTGCTGGCTCAACATATGTTGCACGTGATCGTGTTCGGGCCTTTGCCATGTGCCCAAACGGGTTGCTGATTCTCGCTTTGGGGGCTTAACCCATTTCTTGCCTAATTGAGTTGTACGTGCTCACATTAAAGGGTTTGCTCATTTGTTGCCTGACTGGGTGGCACTTCCAGTTTTCTGCCTTGAATAGGTTGCAAGTGGTACTGTTATGATGGGTAACACAATGGATCAAATCTCTAACGCCAACCTAATTCTGGAGCAAAATGTTGAAGCCCCAAACACTTGCAACACTTTTAGACTGAAAATGTGTCAAATATAAATGCGACCCTTTGCAACACATTTAGGCCGCAAACTGGCTCCGATTCAAATGCTGCCATCTGTAACATATGCAATCAAACTGGTCCCGCCACTGATGCCGCCATGTGCAACCCATGAAGGCCGTAAGACCTTTCGCACTGCACTTGGTAATCTTGGTGCGCACTGTGGGGCAGCGCGCAAGGACGACGTCGTCCCGGTGCAAGCGGTCTTAAGCCAGCAACATCATACCCATAAAGTACATGACCATCTTGCATGTGATGTCGCTGAAGACAAAGGTCCGCATGAGGTTGGGGATGAGGGTGAAGGGGATGCACACCAGGGAGACCATCAGGTCGCTCACGGCCAGGGAGAGCAGGAACAAGTTGGTCACGGTGCGCATGCGCCGGTTCCGAGAGAGAACCGTGATGATGAGGCTGTTCCCCACCACGCTGATGAGGAAGATGACGCAGTACAGGAAGACCCGCACGGCACCGTTGAGATCTACGGGGGTGGGATCACGCAGGACAAACACTCAAAATGACAGGAATGGGGACAGTCTAAAAGCATAACATCAAAAAACTGCAACCAATCATCACCAAAATTGATGTGGAGATCTCTAGTTCTGTCCACTGAAAATATAAGTATGATCGGCCCGATATTTGAAATTTTATGGACATTAAAACTCATTCACTGCAGCCCGGGTAAAACAACGGACCTTTTGACTTCAATGGCGCCGAATGAGTTTTAAGTGTTTTCTTATTGTTCTTTTTCTTTGAGCGCCTACAGAGAGGAAGACATTTCCATATAATCCAAAAGCGATGATTTAATGTGTTGCTGAAGGTGTGGTGATACTCTCGCCTGACTTGTATGCGGGCAGCGTGGGATCGGTTCCCATTCAGTGAGAGTGGATTGTGGGTGTAAATGCGTGGTTGTCTCCATTTGTACCCTTTGACTGACTGGCGACCAGTTCAGGTTGTAGTCCTTCTGCCCGAAATTCAGCCGGGACAGGCTCCAGCGCTCCCTCGTGACCCGGTTGAGGATGAGCAGCGTTGAAAATGGATGGATTTAATATTTGCGGCGGGTGAAGTTGGCATAAGTAGACATGTCCACATACATTTTGGTGAAGACTGATCCCAGTTTAATGACAAGTGACCAAGTAACGTTTAGCTGTATGGTGAGGAAAACACTCAATGTCCGTAAAATCCCAAATATTGGGGCGATCGTTGTAATATTTTCAAACATTAAGGTGGGCATGAATAGAAATGAGTTTGATTTCCGACATTAAGCAACGGTAAGTTTTTTTTTTTTTTTTTTAATAACATGAAGCGTTTTAGACTGGCCACGAATGTGCAAATGGGACGCGAGTGAGCTGTTTTGTTGTGGGGGAGCGCAGGCGTGCGTCATGCGCAATTACGCGCTGGACGCCTCCGTTCCAAGTTGAAAGAAGGTTAATTGAAAGGAAGTAGACGAAGAGTCGATACCTTTGACGCCCATGTCCGCTGTTGACACTCTCGAAGGCTCACCACAACCCGAGAAGTTGCTGACGCCCCATTTGCACAAAAGCGCGCTCATTTCTGTTGAGTTGAGCATTTCGTGCACGGTGAAGGCGTCCATGGTGCGGAGATGAGGGGGAGAAGTAAAAAAAAAAAAAAAAACGCCGTGATGTCTTGATTTTTTCCCCCCCTCCCCACTACAGTGCTGGCTGGCGGGGCTTACGCTCCGACTGCACTGGTCTCTCTTCTGGCTTCAACTGGCCGCCTCAGAGCTCTGTGCGTGTCACCATTGGGCTTTCTTGACGTCATCACTTAGTGACAGTGGGGCATCACAGCTGGCTGGGGGGCCCCACCTCCGCGTCGTCAGTCGTGGATCGTGACATCACGGGTCAATGCATTTACACTATTTTCAGAGTGGGACCAAAGTAGGACATGTTTTGTTTTTTCATTATATTTTGCACGTTTGTTACAGTGACATTTATTAAACTGTTTAATCTCCTCACTCCAAAGTAGAATTTTTCTTCCTTCTCTTTACTCGTCCTTCCTTTCATTCTTCCATTTAGTTTTAATTTATTTTGGTCAAACCAGGTCGTGATCCGGCTCGCCTCTCACCTGCATTTTGTAAGAGCTGCTCCAAGTTGTATGGCATAGGAGCTTTGTGTCAATCGCAAACAGTGTTCTTTGGGGTGTTTTTGGTGTGACACCCCACATGTACTTTTCTGTAACTGCGATTTAAAATTTCCTATTCATATCAGTATTGATTTTGTAAATAATTACTTATCCATGTCAGCCCCGTCCCTCTAATGGCATATTTTTGACTTCTTACTCTTGAGTTTTCTCACGGTGCCAATGGTTACTTCATCCGTTCCTCGACATTCCTTCCTTTACATTTTCAGTATATATTTACTCTCAACCTCTTCACCAGTTTCTACAATCTCACTCGCCACGGCAAGACTGACACCAAAAAAAAATGTTGAATTTCTCAGAAGCTTTGGACATGTCATCATAGTGTATAGTGTCATCCTTTATTACAGATATTGGGGGTTGTTGCCTTCATACTATTTCGAACCTCCGGCGCCCTCGGAGTTTGCGATTACTTGTAGTTTGTCCCAGCGGTTCTGCCGTACCAGCGGCAGCATTTTTCAATTCCGGGTTCGCTCCGTCTTTTTCGTTCTCCAACGCGACGCGGTTTGGTCGAGGAAACATGAACGAAGATGCCGAGTTGTCACAGACTATTGCTCAGCTCGTCCGACGCCTGAAAGGGACCCATTTACACGCTCAAATGGAACGAGAAGCTAGAGTGAGTATGCTTGCATAACGCCCTAAACCAGACAAATGTCCTACAATCAGCATTTGTTTTCAAACTGATTGCAGGAGTGTTTACATCAACCGGAGATCCAGCTGGACTCTCTGAAGGACGACGTTCGGAGTTTCCTTAGAACATCAGGTGCCACAGTGTAACAGGGCCAGTAAAAAAAAACGTAGACATACTTACTGTACTGCGTTATTATTACACAAAATATGTGAAAGATAAATACCTGACGTATTCTTTTACTCTATCCATCCATTATCAAACGTGGAACAATTTTTTTTATGCGTTCCCCTATTACAACAATTATGGTGGCACTGCCTCATTTAAATTGTTCTCACGCCTTGGACCCGACCCCCCCCCCCCTTTTCTCTTAATAGCAATGGGGAGCTTAACATCTTTAGCTGAAGAAACTTTTAGTTTCATTCCCGAGTTTAAATAGTTTAATAAACCGATGTGCCATATAATTTGTGTGGGGGCACGCTGTCCCACCATAATTGACGGGAGGACGTTGTTTTTTGCTGTTATCGTCAGGTTTTGCTATTGAGACGATTAAACGCAACCGATATCGTAATTTCTTAAATTCATCGCATAGTAAAAGGAACAGAACGTTTTGCACTCACTTTGTTGTTGTTGTTGACAGGTTGGGAAAGAAAGCTCCAGAATGCAGTGCATCGAGAATTACACGTGTAAGTCAAAACAAAGGTAGTAACCTCGCCACCAGTGATTAGGTCCCAATAGAAAAAAAAATAACAAGGGGTCCTTGTTTTACGTTGACGTTTTGTGGTTAGGAACCTTGGGGGATGGGGGGGGGGGGGTAAAACATCCGGTATGATAGACGGTACAAATGTTTCCAAGTGCTATTTTTAACACGACTACGTTTTTTTTGAGTCTTAAGTTGTCTAAAAGTGCGTTGTAGCTTTGCAAGGATGAAGTGACAGAGGCTGCAGCAAAACAAGTGGTTCTCAACTTTTCTCCAGATGAGAACACTCAACTGCCCCCCCCGCCCCCCCCCACACACACACACACGCACGCACCTGATTCTCATCACTCAGGTCCCCGCCATGCTCTTATAGCTGTTTAGATGAGCTTCAATGAGGTTTATTTAGCCCTGAGGACACATCGATCATGACCACCCACCTGCTTGGAAAGAAGAATGAAGCCTATGGGTCTTAACCCCCCTAAACTGGTAAAATAAACTCTTCTTCTGCGTTTGTTTCCAGCGGGAGACTGGCCCCGAGCCTCCCGGCAGTCCCCGCAGAGCACCTCAAAGAGCCTTTGGCATACATGCGCAAGGCCCAGGTCAGCCTCTTCCTGCTACATTACTGCTGCTTTAACCTCCGTGGCGTCTGCCATTTCAGCCTGTTGTAAGATGTGTTTGCGTGTGTCACAGGCCAGCTGGGAGAGGCGCATCGTGAAAAGTCTGAACAGCATGAGCACAGAACTGGGAGTACCTCTGGCCCGAATGGTAAAATATACACATTTGGGTTGGGGGGGGGAGGCACAAGCTTTCAACTCGGCCTGCTACCTGAAAGTTAATATCAGTGGGACAGGTTGGGGCCCACCCGAGATGGACTTTTTTCTTTAAGGTCGACTGATTAATTGGACGATTATTTTATATGAAATCACATCTTGTTTTTTTTTCCCTGAATGCTTTCAAAACCAAGGACAAAAATGTGCAAAGAAGCACGAGCTGACATATTTAGCTTCAGATTTAGGCAATAAATATACATACAATATGCCGCACATAAGCATGGTAATGAGTCGAGTTACTGGTGAAACATGATTGATGCATGGTGCCCTTCAATGTTGAATCACATCTCTTCCACTCCATAATTTTCACAATCGGAATGACATGAATCAAATTGGCTGATGACTCCGTCGGGCTTTCGCCGACCTGCGCTTCATGGCTGTGCGACTTTGTCACGTTTTGCCCTGCAGAGGCCTGCGACCGAGCAGCAGGAGCTAAGCAACAAATGGAACGAGATGGGCACAGATGAACCAGGTATTTTAAAAATCGTCTCTCAACATGATGTTTTTATCGTTCAGTAACGTTTTGTAATATACACACACTTTGAATCGTAACTCTTCCATGAGCTTGCACTTGGGAGTACAACCCCAGCACCGCCTTGTATATTAACATTTCGGATTTGGGGATATAAACACGGCAGATATAGAAGCTGTCCAGACCCCCGTCGAGCCCCCTCCTTCAGCTCGAGTGGTGATGCGAGTCTTCCGAGGATGACGGGCCACTCGAATTTACAGGCCGGCTGCAATGCTGGACGCAAGGTCCCAACGTGCCGCCGTCTTCCTGTTCTGCTCGTTGGGTGGTTGACAGCTGGCAGAAATGTGCACTCCAAACGAGTTTTTCCCTTATTATAGAGAATTTGGACTCAGTGGGTTTTTTTTATTTTTTTAAAGGAAGAAAAGCACTCTATAATAATATACTGAGTGTTGCATCAAATTCTGTCTCTTGTGTGCTTGCAGACTTGAGTCGCTTCAGGCCGGTCTACGCCCCCAAAGACTTCCTGGAGGTGAGTGCACGTCACGGCGCGGCCACCGCTCGTTGAGTCCGCCGCACTTTACGACCCGGCTTGCGCGCAGGTGGTGGTCGCCCTGCGGAGCCCCAACCTCAACAGCGGTGAGGACGCCGGTGCCAGGAGCCACTGGGGCCTCGTCCAGGTGCCCTTGGGTGTCAAGGACATCGCACAGCTGGTAGGGCTGCTCTGTGTTCACACTTGACTTCGGCATGTTTGATTTACACTTTTCATGACTTGTTCTTTCTCAGAGAGAAACCTACGCGGAACTGAGCCTCGCCACCGGGCAGCTAGGGATCGACGACAATGCGCACATCCACCCAGGCACTCACTCCCTCTTTTTTTTTCCTTTCATTCCTTTCAAATTAACCAGGAAAGGCCTATTGAGATTAAAAACCTGTTTTCAAGGTAGTCCTGGCCAAGAGGCAGCAACAAACATAAAATGCAGTGACAAATTGAACACTGAATTTTCCAGTTAGCTTCAAGCCTTTTTGTAGCATATTGCCTACTTAGGAACAGAGGATACAAAAGCTCTTTTAGCCAACTCCCTAAATTTGCATCGGACACACAAGTCAGTAAAATAAATGGCAAATAAGAGGGGGCTCAAGGTAGATTCCTGCGGCACCCCCATCATGTTTAATACACTGGGACCTATTGCCGAGGTCATTTGAAAACCAGGCAACTGTGTTGTGCCCTGAACGTCCCAAGTGACACAAGCAGATATTTATGGTCTCTTCTTTTTAATGGCACCCCACATATCTTATGTCTTAACTTGTGGGGCCGGGTGAAAAATGAGGGATCCCCACCGCTGCTGATGCACTTTCAGCCATATACTGAAGAGAACAGTCAAACAAAATGAAATCACTCTCAAGGAGCACGGAGAAGACGCGAATGCCAAATTAACCGCGTGGTCAAAGGGCCAACCCAACTGACTCCCAGCTCATGACATCACTCATGAAGAGAGAAGTGTCAGGTTTGAACTTGATAAATGTTATAAAGTGACAATTTTTATTTCCGCATTTGGCAAAACATCTAATAAATCAAAGTTACTATAGCTGTTTTTAAATCGTTTTGAAATCCAAAAGAAGACCCCTAAAAATGAAATGGGAATAAAAACAAATGTCTGAATTAAAAATGAGAAAGCGGAATGGTGAATTATTCACAAATTCAGCTATTGGCTGATATTTTATTTATTTTTTGTAAACCACTCCTTGATTGGCTGAAAAACTCAACTGAAGTTTTTGTGCGCAATTAAAGTTTGACTTTGGCTCCATCTCATAGCGTATTGGTGCTTACGAGCTATGTTGCAGTGAGTTGAGGAGCTCCATGCAGTGCTCGGCTGCCATCTTGTGGCATTGTAATCTTTTTTTTCCCCGTTATTTTTGTCACCGGCTGAATACTAACGAGCGCTTTCTCCTCCTCTGCAGACGTATTTGAAAACAACTACATTGACATCGGAAAGAAAGGTAAGCGGAGCTCGGTGGCCCGCAGTCCCGCTTCCCGGCGTCTCATCCTCTCGTGTCGCCGTAGTGCTCGCCAAGCAGGACAGCGCGGCGGCGCAACAGTACAGCCGGCGGGGCTGCCCCACGGGGCTGCGGGCCGACCTCTGGGCCCTCATCCTGAATTCTGTCAACCAGCCGCAGGTTGGAAACCCGACGCGCACGCCCAGCGCAGCCGCCGTCTGTGTTTGTCTTCAAGCAGCTGTGCCGATTCCCAAAACGGTTTTATTTTTATTCTATCACAACTCCTTTTTTGGCCATCTGGCCCCACAAACGCAGCTTGGAACCCGCCGCCTTAAGTACACCGCGATCCTCCAGCTGTGCCATTTTGGATGTTTACACGCGGCCAGTCCATCCAGACGCTGTCAATCAAAGTGCGATTAACCCAAACAGAACATCCAGCCTCCCTTGTGGCAAAGTCTTCCTATAAACCTGGCCATAAAACCGCAAGACGGATGCCGGCGGGAGAGAGTCTGGAACTCGTCTCACGTCGATTTATTTAAATAGATGAGATTCTTGTGTCGTGTTCCCACTCCAAAACTTCCACTGAGCGAACTTCCACCGTCGTGGTCGCTTTCTGTCGCGCGCGCTTCCGCACCACGCATCCGTCATCTCGCAGCGGGACAGTTTTATCGCCGCGGCCGCCTATTCCTCACGCCGCACGTCCAAGCGGAGACACTTGAGAGTGGGGAGGCGTTGTCGGAAACGCCATCCAGCTCATCCGGGCAGAGTATGAGCACCTGCTGTGACAAGGGGGGGCAATATTTAGATAACATCGTCAACAGTGCAACGACGACAAGCAATATACGCCCGTATTACAAGAAACAATTTCAGAATAATTGTAATAAATGTTTTGCTCTCGTAGTTTGGGCTTACGCTAAAATCAAGGCAAAGGATCCACGAGTTCATTTGAAAGACAGTTACTCTGCTTCAATGACAGTTGTTCACCTGCGTTACATTTTGACTTCCAAGTAGAGAGAGGCCAATGTTGTTGTTTTTTTTCCAGGGCTGATTATTAACAGCCAAGGAGGCTGATAACCGATATTGAGAGCTGATATTTATTTACGGTAAAAGGAAATGTCAAAGTATGTTTTTCGACTTTCGAGCGTCCGTTTGTTCAACAGCTTTTCAAATGATCAACTTGTTCAAGGTTTTTTTTTTTTTTTTTTTTTTTTTAAATCTTTGACAATAGGCGATATAAATCAGAATGTACTGTATTGTATCTCTGTTTTAGAATTCAAACGGCTACAGCTGTGAGCTGCCAGGCTCAGCAGCGGGTCATTGAAAATGAATGAATGAATACTCCAGCAAATAAGTTCATTTTTCCAGAGTAAATCAACGTTTTCCCAAATTTCAGTATTACACAAATGTTATCTTTGTTTTAAGTTAAAAAAAAGTCACAAGTACTCAGCATTTTAAATTGATCTCTTTTTGACGATCAGATTTTTTTTTTTTTAATGGCTGAAATTCAATAGACCAAATATCGGTCCATCTCTACTTTTAAGCTTTTGCTTGGGCAACTTCACCAAATTCTTCTTTGGCCCGGTTATTGGAGCCACATTTTTGCCTCCTTTTTAGGATGTGCTGCATTTTGAGCAGCTGAAGGCAGGAGTCCTCCAACATGACCTGCTGGTGGACAACCTCATCTACAAGGTAACGCTTGGGCAACTTCACCAAATTCTTCTTTGCCTCCTTTTTAGGATGTGCTGCATTTTGAGCAGCTGAAGGCAGGAGTCCTCCAACATGACCTGCTGGTGGACAACCTCATCTACAAGGTAAGCAAACCTGCTCGCTCACTTGCTCAGCCGGCCAGCAGATTGACATGCCGCGTCCTCCCCGCAGGATGTGAAGCTGACCGCCAGTAACGACGACTACTACTTTGTCTTCGAAGACTTCCTCTACCAGGTATTTTCATTTGGACCTCGACTTCCTCCTCCTTGCTCAGGCGATTTCAACTCAAAATCCCCCTTCAGGTCTTGCTGTGTTTCTCGCGGGACGCCGCTGTCTTGGAGCACTTCAAGTACAACAGCGCCACGCCGCCCAAGTCTTACATCCAAGGTGAGCAAATGAGGCGAGCGCGCATCGTGAAGCAAGCGCGGGCTGGTGCAATCGTGTCCTTGCTGTCTGGCCCGCAGGCAAAGAAGGGGATGACGACTACGCCGTTTTCTATCCTCCCAACGGTGAGCGCCCATTTTGACCTTCCAAATGCCTTTCTCGAGGTCAAATTCAGTAGCCACGATAAAGAAGACATTGAAACATTTTTCCCACAGTTTAAAATAGAGTGCAACAATTTTGAAATATAATGTAATTGCAATTTTTTTCCTCAATATATTGCGATAATGATTTAGTATGAGATCATTTACTATATGTCTATTTTCTTGATTTTTATTGCTATAGTGTCAAGATGAGTTCAGTGCAGTCCCTGTGTTTACATATCACAGTTTCATTCAAACACAAAGAGTTGAAGTGGTGACGCCACAGATTTAGTTGCATTATCGTCGTCATTTGACTTTGAACTAACAGAATTGTGTCAACGCCACAGCAGTAATTTCAGGTTGTCGGAACATTTTTGTATCATAAACCTGATCCTGTTTATTATAATACGGATTCATTTCTTATTTGCAAAATTTGGTATCGGTGAGCACTCGGGAGTGAATCCTCGTACTGGTATCGGTCTGGAAAAAAATGTGCCTCATAGTTCTACCTAGTTTTTTTTTTTTTTTTTTTAATGTTTCGTTTTAGTTTAGTTTTGATTAGCTTTTGCATTAGTTTTAGATTTTTAATTGACTAGGTATTTGTGGCGTCACAACACAGTTTAAAAAAAAAGGTCACTAAGTGTTTTGGAATGAAGAACACTACAATTCTCAAAAAAACTGTTTGACTTCTGTACGGACGTACGGCAATATCGAAATGAATACATTGAAAATGAACCCTAAAAGCTCATGTTCGATATTAATTGACAAATATGAAGAATATTTTCACTATAATTAGTTTATAAGCTAAGATGCAGTTTTTTTTGCTTCTTAAAAAGATTTTGATTAAACGCAAATATTTTTTCAGTTTTTTTTTTTTTTTCCCCCTAATGACTTTGCTTACTCACTCACGTACGGATTTACACGATATTTGCGGCCCACGCCTTTGGTCGAATTTTTGGGGGGCACTTTGGGAACTGGTGTGTCCCCTCATTTTGCAACAGGTGTCATCCCGTTCCACGGCTTCTCGATGTACGGTGAGTCAAACGGCCGTCGCTCTCTTTGAAGAGACACCGAAGCTTCGTCAACGACGCTGCCACATCTTCCAGTGGCGCCGCTGTGCTTGCTGTACAACGAACCGTCCAAGCTGTACAGCGTCTTCAGGGAGATGTACACTCGCTACTTCTTCCGACTGCACTCGGTGTCCTCGGCGTGCTCGGTAAGAACGCGCCGACGCGGGCGACATGGCGTGCTCTCTCGTGACGTCTCTCTGTCCCACAGGGTATCGTTTCTCTGTGTCTACTTTTTGAGCGGCTCCTGCAAACGCACCTGCCGCAGCTCTTCTACCACCTTCGACAGATCGGAGCGCAGCCGTAAGTTGTTCATTCATCACTTGAGGTGAAATATATTTCGTTAGCAAATTATGAAGAATAAAATAAAAATGTTTACTGTTTTTGTGTTTTATGTCAAATTGTTTCTCTGTCATGAAAAAGCCACACTCGTTTTGTTTTATTCACATTTTAAAAGACTGGCAATTAGACAATGTTTGATTTCAAAATATTTCATTTATATGGACGTTTTATTTTAATCAAATAATCATCCACGCGTTTGTTTATTCGATTTACTGTGTAGTTTCATTGAATAGTTAAGTGAAAAAAATATTTTGAATTTTTTTAAACAAGAAAAACACTCATTTTTTTATTTATATCTTCAAAACATAAAGCATTTATTCAGTAGATCATTTTAATCGTTTTTTTCTATTTTAAATATTTTTCAATTATGAACTCATTTTGTTTGTACTCTATTTTTTAATTAGGCATTTAAAAAAGTAGCGCAGATTATTTGATCGAACTTTGCACTTCGTTTTTTTTTTTGTTTAAGAACATCATGCTATTTTATTTGCAATATTATTTAATTACAACCACTCAACTAATAAATAAAACAATGTGTAGAGTTGTTTTTTTATTAACATTTTATTTTTTCATCTTAAAATAAGTAAATCCAGCAATAAATTAATTCAGCGCTATGACAACAAATGTTTAAATTCAACTCGGCTTCGAGCTGCTGTGTTGTACTCTGAGCTTATGCCGCCACCTTGTGGTTAATTGTCTCATTACCAAAACATGGCATTGGATTCAGCCAGTGTTTTTATTGGTCGGCAGGTTGCGCATCGCCTTCAAGTGGCTGGTCCGAGCTTTTTCGGGTTATCTTTGCACCGACCAGCTGCTTTTCCTTTGGGACCGAATCCTGGGCTACGACTCCCTCGAGCCGGTAGCAGGTAAGGTTCGTCAAGGCCGTCGGGCGCCCACTTTCTTTACGCTAGCTATCATATGAATGTCTTGCAGTTCTGGCAGCCGCCATCTTCGCCTTTCGGGCCGACAACTTGATGGAAGTGACGTCTCTGGCTTCGGCTGAGGTACACGCCACACATTCTGATGTCCCTTGTTTTGTAGAAGGCCTTACTTGGCAGACAATTAAAAAAATATTGTTTTATGTTGTGGAAAGAATGACAAATTGTAAGCAATCATTTGGATTCATCCAGCACAACCATCAACACTTTATATTGTATGTGTCATAGCATATACAGTATTTAACTGTGTTGCGCAACCATGTCGTAGATACTCAGACACCTGAAAAAATATATTTAAAAAAATCTTGCTGATTAAATACTTTACACTTGAGGGCATATACAGTATTTAACTGTTGCGCAACCATGTCGGAGATACTCAGGCACCTGAAAAAATATATTAAAAAAAATCTTGCTGATTAAATACTTTACACTTGAGCCAAATTATATTCGAATACTCTTCTAATTTTAGTGGTACTCCAATTAACAGCAACAGGCAAATTGCTGAGGTTTGGCTAGCAGTGTTACTGCTCTGTAAGGTCAAGAACGAATTTAAGCGAATGAATATGAGCCACGGGGTTCAATTGGTTTGAGTAACAGAATTCGTTATGGCTGAAAACATAAAAAGAAAAATAATTTCAGTTTTGTCACGTTGCTCACTTTTTTTCCCTCTGCTTACAGCTGCCGAAAAAGGCTTTAGTTAACAGGGTTGTTATCGAAGCTTGTGTCAAAGCTTCATGTTTTTAAGCTTCAAGGAAGATAGATTGATGTATTGCATCTGTTGTTTTTGTTGTGCAAGGTGGCTTAGTCACGTTGCTCACTTTTTTCCCTTCTGCTTATAGCTGCCGAAAAGGCTTTAGTTAACAGGGTTGTTGTCGAAGCTTGTGTCAAAGCTTAATGTTTTTAGCTACAAGGAAGCTAGATATATGTATTGCATCTGTTGTTTTTGTTGTGCAAGGTGGCCATTTGAAATAGTGTTGATGAATCATTTTTTTCGATTAGGCCCTAAAGATGCACATTAAGTAGCCATTTGCTCATCTGGTCCACTGCAGGCCGTCCTTGCCGATCTTTCAACCCTCAAAGTCATGCCGCTCATCCAGATCTTCCTGTTTGCCGTCTAAGCCAAGCATCCAGCGCGCAAAGAAGCAAGTAAATCCTTCATGGTGATGTCACCGAAATTGTTGGCTTGTATCCTCTCGTCGCGATTCTCAAAGTGAGGCCCGCGGACCAACAATTTAAATGTTCAGTTGCCGCCTAAGATTTCACCTGGGGCACAAATTCAGTTGCATTTACCTTTAAAGTGCAATACGTCTGCATGTCACATTTTACAACTGTTTACATTCATTGAAGTAGAACGTGTTTAACTTATTAAGCAATCACTGTTTATTTAAGCGCACTTCATCCTTTTTTATTTTACAGCTTTGTGGCCAAAAGTCAATAAATAAATAAAACAAGTCATACACGCACAGTCACTTCAATGCTGTGTCAATATATTCAATGTTCCGGGAATAAAAAAAGAAATGTAAACTTCATAAAAGCACTCGAGACGTTGAGGAGCAAGACTGCACAAATAGGGCGACTTCAGGCAAGTCGCACGCCATTTAGCGGTTGATTTAAAATGTAGAAAATGTCCAATTACAAATATGGAAGGTCCTCTTGCCTTATCAGTATAAAAACGTAGACACGGCCACCGTGATCCTTCCCACTGGTAGCAGAACTGAAGAAGAATTAATCAACAAACCCACTTCATCGATTTACAAAAAAAAAAAAGGTTTACACAACTTTGCGTGCAACACAGTTCAAGTCAGAAACACCTCGTTGGGCCAGAAAAACATCAATAAATAAATTACCCCCCCTCAAGAAAAAAAAAAAAAAGGAATCTCAGTAGGCATTTCTTCTTTTCAGTGCGAGATGACGTCAATACGACGGCTCAGTAAACGAGGTTGCAAAAAACCCGGCGAGTCGGGAGCGGCCAACGAGTCCGGAGAGATCTCCCGAGGTCAGACGTCGTAGTCAGGCAAGGCCGAGTAGGCCACGCCTCCGACCGACGGGCCGCCAGAGTAGAGTGGAAGGAGCCAGCACAACACGGAACCTGATTGGAGGAGAGGGACAGCACAAATTGCCGCCACCAATCGGCCATGAAAATCGGAGTCACATCGTCTCTGGATTAGTTCTATGCTTAAGAAGTGCACCCCCCCCCCCCTTCCCAAAAAAACAAAACATTGGAAGACGACTTAGAAAAAAAATAATCGCATGTTCAATCTCAATATTGAGTCGAAAAAAAAATGCCTGATTATTTTTTCCAATTTCATCGCTAACGTTATCTCACCTCGTCCAAAAACCTCCCGCAGCAGCGCCAGCTTGGGCTTGCGCGTGGCGTGGTGAGGCGGCGGCTGCGAGGACGACGACGATAACGACGAGCCTCGTTCCTTCATCAGCAGCAGCCTGTTCCTCATCTGCTCGATGGGCGTCTCGTCGGCGATAATGGACGCCAACTGGCATGAAAGGGGGAAAAAAAAAGGGGGGGTTTGTTTTGGACACCAATCTGAATTCGTCATCATATTTCCACTAGCTCGGGCACCTGATCGTAAAAGATGACCAGGACGAAGACGCCGAAGAGCACCGACTCCACCAGCAGGATGATGTAATGCGCGCTGGAGAGCACAAACACACGTCAAGAACACACGCCGGCGAGTTTGCCACTTGAAATGGGACGTACACGATCAAGTGCTTGCCGGGCGCGTCGTCCGCCTCGCCGCCGCCGTCCCTCTCGCTGCGGATGCGCCACACCCAGGCCGACACCACCAGCAGCGTGGCGTACACGCTGGCCACGCCTGCCGACACATCGAGTCACGTCACGCGCGGCGGTCTGTGCGACGTTTGTGCGTGTGAGCGCTCACCCGTATAGAAGAGGAACTGGATGAAATACTTCTGGTTCAGTTCTCCGACGCAGTTATTGATCCTTTTGAAAGAAGAAAACTTGTTGTGGCTTAGGGCTGAATAATTTTGGAAAATAATCACATTGTGGTTTTTTAGAATAGGACGACAGTAGATTAAAGGCAGATGAACAGTGAATTTATATGAAAGACTATTTGTCCACTTAACTTTAAGAGTTGTTTACTTTCTCAACATTTTGACTTGCAGTCTTTTAAACGCTCATAACAACAAATTCACAAAATTCTAGCAAACAAGTAAGGCGCAAATTTAAGTCAGTAGGTGACAAGCAGGGTTGAGAAACTAACAAATGTGGGGGAAAAAAATTACAAAAATGCTTTTACCAAATGAAAACTAAAACTGCATCTTAGGTTTATGAAACTAACTACAATTATTACGAAAATATCCTTCATTTTTGTCTTTCTCAACATCACACATGAGCTTTTTTTGGTCTTACAAGCAGCAAGTATTTCATGTGTTCAAAAAAAAAAATTCTACTGAAGTTCAGACTTGGGGTCAAAGCCATAAAATTCAAAGTTTGATTATTTACTAAAACAAAGTATCAATTTGAACATTAAATATCTTGTCCGTGTTGCATATTCAATTAAATATAGGTTGAACATGATTTGGTTTTGATTTATCGTCGCAACTTCCTTGGAAAAAAAAAAGCATTTTCAACAAACTAAAATTAACTTCATTTAGCACAAACACAAAAAAATTCTGGCACGGATGATGACTCGCTCAATGTGTCAAGCTGCCACAGTACAGTTCCAACGACTGCGAATGAGGAGTTATAAAATGTCAGATTTTTTTTGTTTGTTTTTGCGGACAGTATCAGTTGCTGGTATCAGTAGCCTCTGCGAGAACGTGATACTGATACCTTGTATCGGTACTCACCCGTCTTAATAAATAACTTGCTCTAAAAACTTATTAAAACTAAGCAAATTTAAAGAGCAAAAGTCACAATCAAAATAACTTTAATGAACCCCCCCAAATTTATGAACCTGGTGATGTCAGATTACAACAACAACAAAAAAAAAACCCACAAACTACAAACCACGGGCAGTGATGGTCCATGCGGCGTATACATCTTTGGCATACGCGGCAGTGATGCGCCCGCGGCGGTCTGTAGGTTTCACAGCGGCTGCACACGGTCCAGCCCTCGCAGCCCTACACGGTTGCACCACACGCACGTCAGCACGGACGAAACGCCAACTTGACGTCAATACCTAACAGTTACCCTGTCGCTCATCCGCGAAGACTGCGAGCGCAGGTCGGAGAAGTCGAGCGCCGTGTCTGGTAGCGGCACCACACCTGTGAACGGATAGGAGGCGTGCTGAGTGGGTTGGATGTGCTTGTGGCGTAGCGTCGTGACCTCACCGACCTGGGTCCGAGAAGACCGCCTTGGAGTGGCAGGCGAGTAGGAGCAGCAAGATGACGTTGAAGGCGGACCCGTGCAGGCTGCACCAAATGCTGTTGGAAAGGCACCATAACCAAACAAAATATAAATACTTGAATACGGAGACCTGAAAATTCTACCTGAGTACAATGACTCAGTATGTGTTCTCAGGTGCTTCCCGCAACTGCTTCGAACACATCAAGGCGGGGAGTGACGCCGCACGTAAAAACGTCATTCATCTGATTCGCGAATGCTAAACGCATAATGACAGTATCCCGTGACGTAACGGACGCCCTTCCGCCCCCTCAACCGCGCCCAACCAGAGTCCGCCACCCACCTGCCCGAATACGCCGGGATGAGGACGTACTGCACCACCACGTAGTCCGCGTAGAAGACGCTGAAGTACGTCAAAATCAGACAGACTACGCCGCACGGGTCTCGCCGGCAGCGTAGCGACGCCATCTTCAGGAAAGCTCCGCCCATGCGTGGTCCACTTCTGAGTGACGTCAGTCAAGGAAGTCCCGAATAGGATCAAAAACGGAGTTCTAAAAATCTGTGAAATGAATTCTTGAAAGTTTCCTCCCACATTCCAAAAATATGCATGGCAGGTGAATGAGCACTCTAAATTGTCCCCAGGTGTAATTGTGACTGCGAATGGTTGTTCGTCGATGTGTACCCTGCGATTGGCTGGCAGCCAGTTTAGGGTGCCTTGTCCCCCGAAGAAAGCTGGGATAGGCTCCAGCACACGCGACCATATGAAAAGTAGAAAATGGATCGATTCTTGACAGTTCAATGGTTAATTTATCCTTGAACAAATATTGTAGCATTGTTGAATAAATTACTAGATAAATGAAAAATAATCAAAATCAATTGTAAATAAAACAATGATGTAAATAAAATGATTATAAGGGCGTCATACGAGCGACCAGGTGTAATTGTGACTGCGAATGGTTGTTCGTCGATGTGTACCCTGCGATTGGCTGGCAGCCAGTTTAGGGTGCCTTGTCCCCCGAAGAAAGCTGGGATAGGCTCCAGCACACGCGACCATATGAAAAGTAGAAAATGGATCGATTCTTGACAGTTCAATGGTTAATTTATCCTTGAACAAATATTGTAGCATTGTTGAATAAATTACTAGATAAATGAAAAATAATCAAAATCAATTGTAAATAAAACAATGATGTAAATAAAATGATTATAAGGGCGTCATACGAGCGAGTGACGTGCTTCTGTCCGTCAACAAATTACGTTACGTATGTGAATTGTGACTACTCACACTGCACTTGTCTCTATCGTTTATCTCTTAAATGTACACAAACTGTTAGTACTGAACGTGTTTTTTTCTTGAGTGACCGTTCCATTGGGATTTACTATGATGAGTAATTTGTGTAATATAAGTACTGTATTTAATATTGTAAACAGTATTGTTGTCAATAAAGTTTTTCAGAAAAAACGACTTCCGTATACGTTGTGACGTCAGAGCAGTTACAGTATAAATACTCTGCTCCGTCGCCACCCATTCGGCGGAGTGTACACCTAACCCTAACCATGTACTCCTTCCGTACCCAGTGATTGCTGTTTTCGGTCTCGGGCTTTTAAGCAATCTATGGAAGGTTACCCCCTGACGGATTAAGAGCCAAATCAGACGGGCGACAAACAGTCCCGAGAAATACACTCCGTCGAGTTCAGGTCCCCATGGGGAAAGCACCGCGGATGCACGCCGTGGTCAGCTTGGCTGCCGCGAAGAGTTAGTCTCTGCTGCTCCGATGGCTTCCCACCGGGGAGGAATGTTGGCCACTGAACAGATTAACCTGAGCGGAGGCAGTACCGCCGAACCTTTCAATGGTCCGGTTGTGGAGCCTAAGCTCAAACATTTCAACTGCAAAAACGACAACATGGCAACTTAGGCCTCCGCGGCGTTTGCGTTAGTTAGCTTAGCGAAGCTGAAGCTGTAGCTGTTAGCAACCCTCCAGCTGAGAGTGGACATTCGCGTGTTATTCTACGACACTTTGACGGATTGAATCAAATTACAGACTCCGCTTCTTAGTTTTTACAATAAGTAAAGCCATTTTTGTCTCAAATACGGCAAATTCGTCGAATATTTTTCACCGTTTAATTGTATTCAGCGGAAAATGGCGGATACACGTCTTCCTGCTCTTAGCCACAGCGACCATCACGTTTTTCCTGGAGTTACGCCTCAAAGATGCAGCATCGTGTTATTTCTGAAAAATCTGTTATCCACTCAATCCTACGTCAACAAAATTTCATAATGCAATAACTGCCACAGAGTACAAAGCGGCTTTAGTTAAACTCCATTGGCTTTTGCACGCACACGCATTTATGTTTATGCATTCTAATTGTACGAGAACAATTAAGGTGTTTGTTTTCATTTACACTCTACAAGAGAAAGTTGTACTCTAAACATGAATATGAGAATGCTTTTTTTTTGGTGACACAATCACATACTAAAGCACACTCTCCATCTTAGTATGATTTATTTATACACACGCACACACACACACGAAAAATTTCAAAAAAACCTTTGGTATATATGAAATACCAAAGGTTTTTTTGAAAATTTTCTTGTTTTACAGCTGTGAATGTAACTTGTCTTGGTGAATGACATTAAAATGTACGTGGGAGACACATTACTAAAATTTTAAAATTACATAGGTTGTTTTTCATGCGATAGCCCGGTGAAGAACCGGTTAGCACGTCTACTTCAGAGTGCAGAGGTTCAGGGTTCGATTCTGGGCTCAGGCCGTCCTGTGTGGAGTTTGCATGTTCTCCCTGTGGCTGTGTGGGTTTTCTCCGGTACTCTGGTTTCCTCCCATGTTCCTGAGACATGCATGGCAGGTTAATGCAACACTTTCAATTCTCCTTAGTTGTGACTGTGAGCATGATAGGTTGTTTTTCTGTGATTGCTCTGTGATTGGTTGGTAACCAGATCAGGGTGTACCCCACCTACTGCCTGGAGACGGCTGAGATAGGCTCCAGCAGGTTCGCCACCCTCATGAGGATAAGCAGATCAGATAATTAATGGATGTAAGTTTTCGATGCTTATCTGTATTCCAAAATAGTGTGGGTAAAGGAGATAGGGCAGGGTTGCCACATCCAATATGGCAGCTGGGCTGACGTATTGCGGTTACGAGCCAAAAAGCTCGAGGAGGCGACTTTACACTTCCGGGTGGCGGAAGAAACAAGAACCACTAAAACTGAATAAATAGCACTAAAATATAAATAAAAGTAAAAAAATACCATGTAGGTTATCGTACACCTGTTTTGAGAACCACTAAAACTGAATAAATAGCACTGAAATATAAATAAAAGTAAAAAAAAAATACCATGTAGGTTATCGTACACCTGTTTTCAACACTTGTAATTTTTGAACATTGAAAAAATGTTTTTGGTTGCTCACTCCTCCTCCTTCCGCCCACTCAGCAACAAGCTTTCTCCTCGGTAGTTTGCTGAACTTTCTCTACAGGACGCTCGCCTGCGCCTGTCACGGTCATCCTCCGGCATTTTTCTCTTTTTCCGTCGGCTGGAAGTCACACTTTTCGGGGGTTGAGTTTTTGTTTTGCCCTGCGTCGAGCTCCCGAGGGACCATTCAAGGGCAAAAACCATCCGGAGGAGGAGGAGGGCTTTCTCGCTTCAAGAAAAGTCAACCATGGAGGTTCCCGGCATGCAGGTAAGCACGAAGGTGTATCGGGCTCACTAAAGCCAACTAAACCAGTTTATCAAGCGGCGAGCTGGCGTTGTGCAGTAGCAGGCCACTTTTTAAATGTCGGTTCGGTAAGCCGTAAGTATCCAAGAATAGTCAAATGAAACCTGCGACGTCCACACGTCGAGCAAAAAATATTTTGAAAGTCACCAGGCTCCATTATGGAGCCTTGAGGTGCCTCTTGGCGGCGATTTGAATGACAGCTGAGTGTTTGTTGGTGTACATACAAGAAGTTGGGGTGGGAGTTTTCTTAATATCATAACTAAACAGTTTCTCTCAACCTACAATCAGCAATAGAACCATTTATTTTGAATACGTATTGCGCATATCAACAGTTTCATATATCATTGCTGTATACATTGCCATTTCATCATCACTCTTTGTCATCCTTAATGAACCGCTCCAATAATTTAAATTTCTCACATTTCTTGTTACTAAAAGGTCTCTGTCTTATGACTCACAATGTTTTTGTTGACTGTATGTTGAGAGGCTCCCAGGTGTGTCGACCTGTGTAACCTGCCTGGGTGCGCTCGCTGCCTGGTCTTTGATGCAACGCTGAGTGCGGCAGATGCTGTTTTTAAATTTTTAAAATAATTGCCTGATTAGATGGTTTAAATTGATGTCAGAAGGAAGATCATATTCCACGACAAAATTAAAGAAAACTTTCAACTGTGCTTTTAAAAAAATAGCTCCAATGTGTCTGAAGCCATGTTGTTTGTGGAAGCAACGAAAACAAAGGTTACAATGATGAATTAAGTAGTTTGGTTCCAAAAATTGTGCTGCCCTTTCAATGGCTTTATTGAACAAACCAGTCTACCCTTGCGTTTGCTGCCGCCCACATCACTCACCAGGCCATGCCCTGCCATTTAAAGCCTTTCACACTTAAAGTCACAGTCGAATGTGAGGATGTCGACCCCATGTGGACAATATTAATACATCCACCTCACATACATGTTATTGCGTGTGATGCTGCAAAATCTGTTTTTATCTGATTTATCGATGGACAACCAGTAAAATGCCGGAGTAGAAAAATATTTTGCTTTTTTTAAGTGTAATTGTCGTGGTCTCATGTCAAAATAATGATTTTTAAAAAGCAAGAAAATTGGCGGATTTTCAAAGGGCTAATATCAGCTGATGAAATGGGCCATTTGATGAATGGGTCGGGCCCTATTGAACACCCAGCAAGATGTCCAAATTTAAAAAATGGAAACGGTGCCAACCAAGTGACAAGAAAACGAATAATTTAAGTCACTATTTCAGAGTGAGTATAGCTCAAGGCCTTTGATCAAAAGTGTTGAAGTATTCCAGAATTCCAGTGGTGGTTTTGCCGCTGAGGGCGTGCTATAAAAATGGCCGCCGTGTCTTCCAGCCCGGCCGCGTGCGGTCGCGGTGGCGGCGGCAGGGAGCAGCACGGCTGCTGCTGCTGTTGCATGTTGTTCCATTTCCTTTTTTTAGGCGTGTGGAAAGTCGAGCGCGGCCGCAGAGGCTCCTTGCCACTCGCTTCCTGACGTGCTGCCAGCCTGTGGAAAACGCCAAGCTTTTCTTTCACGACACTCACTATGTTTACATGCGCTGAACAAAAAACAAAAAGGAGAGTGAACAACTCTAATTAAAGTAAATCAACTGCCTATCTGATTCATTTATGGTTCACTGATCTTTATTTTAGACCCAAACATTTCTGAATGATATTCTAATACTGTTTTTTATGAAACATATTATTTTTAAAGAAAATTACCTTGAAAACAAATCATGTATTCAATCGCAATATTAAGCGGGGGGTGGGGGGCAATGCATTTTTTTCCAAATATTTGAGGCCTACTTGAAAATTCATGCAAACGCCTGCATTGTCGTGTTTTCCTCTGTCAGAGTTCTCAGATCGATCCAGAAGAATTATTCACCAAACTGGACCGCATCGGCAAAGGATCGTTTGGCGAGGTGAGCTCCTTCTGTGGCACTTCAGTTGCAGGTTAGGTCAGCTGGCCACATTTCCGAATTGATTTGGGGTTTGACAGAATCCGGAATTCTTCCAAAAAGCCTTTTTTTTAATTGAATTTTTCGGAGGAATAATCAATTGGATTGGATTTTTTTTTTTTTTTTACAATGTCTATTTTCATTTGTGAAAATGTAATCTTGTGTTCCAAGAGAAGCTGTTTTTTTGTCATCTTTTATGGTAACTTGAAAAAGTTGGACGTTTGTCACGGAAAATATGGAATTCTTTGAAAGATAGCTTTCTGGAAGTTTTAACATTTTGAAGTTTTCGACTGAATTTGTGGAGCTGCTTAAAAGTGCTCTTGATGATGTTCTTTTTTTCCAATTAGTTCTTTTTGGAACGTTGAATATGTTGAAGCAGATGAGAAATTTTGAGTTTGTCAATTGTTTTCATTTATTTGTGAAGTCTCTCTTTCAAAAAATGGGGAGCCCTTTGGGGGAAAAGTCGGCATTTTGTGGAATCTTGGCTTGAATCCATGAAGAAATTGTGCGTTTTTGGTGGATTTTTTTTGGTTGAAGTTCTTCATTCATTTCAGAATGCTTTCATGGAAAATGTGGATTTCTTCAGAGGAGGAATCTTTGGAATTTTTATTTATTTATTCCTTTGAATATCAAGACGTACGCACCCGGGTGATTGTTAAATGTGGCTCACCGGCAGGTGTTCAAAGGCATCGACAACCGCTCGCTCAGCGTGGTGGCCATCAAGATCATCGACCTGGAGGAGGCCGAGGACGAAATCGAGGACATCCAGCAGGAGATCACCGTGCTGAGCCAGTGCGACAGTCCCTACATCACCAAGTATTACGGCTCCTACCTCAAAGTGAGAACGCGGCGCGCACTCTCTGTCGGGACCGACTGCGGTCGCTTCTCAATTACGCCGGCCCTCATCGCTGCACTCTGTCTTTCAGGGCAGCAAATTGTGGATCATCATGGAGTACCTCGGTGGCGGTTCTGCACTCGACTTGGTGAGGGACACTCGTGCCATTGCCTCATTTTGATCTTTTCACAAACGAATAAAAACCGAGGCCACATCAGGTTTTTTTTAGGTTTAAGGTTTCTTTTTTTTTTTTTTTTTTTTAAGACAAAAACTCTGACCTGGCTGACCGTTTCAGCTGTCGCTTCAGCCTTCATCGGGGCTGTCACGACTTCCCCCCAAAAACTGTCAGCTAAAATCTTTTTTAAATTTTTTTTGTTGCCAAAATTTTTTTAGTAACCTGAATAATAAGTGAACAAACTATTATCCCCGTCTTCTGATTTCAGAATTATTTCCACTTCAATTTATTTATACGCAATGATATAAACGTTTAGCGTTAGTGTTTTTGCAGTAACAATGGCTGTTTGAGCAAAACCGCAACAACATTGTGGCCTGTGACAAAACTGAGTTTGACACCCCTCTGATGCTGACTGGATTGGAATGTAGAACGTGAGACTTTGAAAAGCAAAATAGTGGAGTTGTAAGACAGAGGTCGTTTTGAAAAATGCACAAGATTTGTGAAAAATGACTTGTGTTTGGAAAAATTTGCCCCAAAAAGCAGACGCTTCAAAAAGTCAATTTTGGGGGGAAATGTTCGTTTTCTTAGTCGGTTGAAAACGTGTGAATTTAAGGTGATTGTTCAAAATCAATTCGAGTGTGTTCTCATGAAAAATGTCAAATCATCCCCAAAAAGTTCAAAATTGAGGAATTTTAAACATTTGAATTTTGAAATCTGTTGAGAAATTGTGAATTGGAGCACAATTTACGAAAACGCACTCAAAAATCCACCAATTTTCCTCTCTTTTGTCAAGTTAAACAAAGGAGAATTGTAAACATTCACATTTGTCTGCCTCTAATTCATATCTTTATTGTTATGAGCATTATTGGACCCTCCCCAAAAAATTTCAATAGGTCTACTTTTTTTTAAATCAATCAGATGATTAATTGGTCATCGGAATTTTATCTGCCAAATATCAGAATTTTTTTTTTTTTTGTCTTGTGAAAAAAAATTTGATGTGATCCTCTTTGATGTCGCGCAGCTTCGCGCGGGTCCCTTTGATGAGTCCCAAATCGCCACCATGCTGAAGGAGATCCTGAAGGGTCTCGACTACCTCCACTCTGAGAAGAAGATCCACAGAGACATCAAAGGTGTGCCGTCCACCTCGCATCTTGAAAAGCAAAAGATGGCGTCAAGCCCGCACTCACGTAGACGCGTCTGTCGCCCGCAGCCGCCAACGTGCTCTTGTCGGAGCACGGCCAGGTGAAGCTGGCCGACTTCGGGGTGGCCGGTCAGCTGACGGATACGCAGATTAAGCGCGAGACCTTCGTGGGGACGCCTTTCTGGATGGCGCCCGAAGTCATCCAGCAGTCTGCGTACGACTTCAAGGTCGGATTGCCTTTTGTTGTTGTTTTTTTTTTTTCTTGTGTGTGTATTCTGCTTCTCATTTGTATCTTTATAGTCAGCGTTGCGTCACCCAAAAACAAGTTATTTCATTTGTTGCATATTATCGGTTCTGCCAAATATCGGAACCGCCCTTTCCCACATCCATCTTGGTCAGGCCCTTGTTGATGGTGTGATTCTGAACTCCCACCAGGCGGACATTTGGTCGCTGGGCATCACGGCCATCGAGCTGGCCAAGGGGGAACCGCCCAATTCGGAAATGCACCCCATGAGGGTGCTCTTCCTCATCCCCAAGTCGCCTCCACCGACGCTGACGGGCGACTTCTCCAAGAGCTTCAAAGAGTTCACCGAGGCCTGCCTCAACAAGGACCCCGCCTTTGTAAGAAAATCGCCCGCTTGCCAGCACAAATGTAGCGACGAGCCCCACGTGGCCCTCCATGCGACGTACCTAAAATATGTTCGGTTCTTTGGAGACTCAAAATTGTCAAAAGCTTTTTTTTTGTGTGTGTATGTGGCTCGTAATTTGCCGGCGACCACCTCAGGGTGTTCCATGCCACTCAGCTTGAAGGTTTCAGCTCACCTGTGACCCTAAATTGGGACAGGCACCATGGATGGCCCAAGCAAAACTCACACACGGGCTGACCAGATTGGAAGAGTGCGCTACACGGGCTCCCTCTAGTGGAGAAACAGGCAACTGCTGCTTGCTGCCCTCAACCACATTCTGGGTTGTCTGATTAAAAAAAAAAAAAAAAAATCCAGTGTGGTTATTTCATAGTTTGCTTCAAACCCTTTGTTTTTGGCTTCAGGTCGTTAATACACGAGAAATGCGAAATATATTCTGAAAGATTAATTCGATTCAGAGCGCGCACTTTGCACATATATTGTCCGTATTTAAAGTGGCATATGTCATATTTCTGTTTCAAAAGTGCGTGGTCCTATGCGGCCCCCGGTAGCATTGATGAAAAATTGTGCATTTTTAGTGCCACTTGAAAGAATCATTCAATTAAAAATTCATATATTTTGTCATTTTATGTGAATTTTTCTTTTGGTGGCGGCGCGGACACCCGCAGCGGCTCCTCTTGTTGTGAGAGGGAAGAAATTTCATCACATGTGACAATAAAGTTGTACTTGATACTTGACAAGTGTTCAAACTGCAGGCTGTTAGGGTGCCTTCGATGTTTTTGCTTGAATTCAAAACATGTCTTTTTTTAAGTGCAGTTTTTTAAAAAAAATTGACCTTAAATGAGGACACGCATTGAAGAAAATGGACGGCTGGATTGATGCTTCTATGTATGTGTCCTGCTTGTAACTGTCTCGTATTCCCTCCTTCAGCGTCCCACCGCTAAGGAGTTGCTCAAGCACAAGTTCATCGTCAAACACTGTAAGAAGACGTCCTACCTGAGCGAGTTGATCGACAGATACCGAAGGTGGCGGGAGCAAGGGCACAGCGACAGCAGCCCCGACGACTCAGACGGGTAACTTAAAAGAAAAAAACATTTTTTTAAAAGCCCGCTGGCACACGCGGCAAGTTTGCTTGACTTGCATTGGCGTGTTCAGCGAGTCCAGTGACAAAAAGGACGGCGACTCCCCCGAGTGGAGCTTCACGACGGTGCGCAAGCGCAAGACGGACCAACGGCCGCACATCAACGGCCAGCTGAGGAGAGAAGGACAAACCGCCGAGAGCACGTCCTCCAGTCTCGGCACCGTCATCGCGCCCGTCTTCACCGAGGTTTGAGCACGCACGCGCACGACGATGCGCACGCCAGGGACGACGTTCCACAAGCGCGTGCCTTTTTGCTCAGTTGAAGCAGCAGTACAAGGAGCACTCGGAAAAGCGGTTGGCCATCGAAGAGCTGGAACATAACATCCGACTGACCGAGGACGCGTGTCCCGGCATCACCGATCGGATGGTGACGCACGTCGTTGCCAGGTACGCCATTTTTTCATTCTCTATTTTGTCCCTCAGTATAAGCCCCTGGAAAGTTAGAAAAAATGAAGCCCTGTTATCATTTTCACTGATCAACACGATATTTGGGAGACATGTCTGTCATAATGGGACCCACAAATACCGTAATTTCCTGTGAATAATACCCCCCCTGCCCTCTCCCAAAAAGTCTTGAAAAACATTTTTTTCCTTTGTACTTTGGTATCATCCGATTCCCCAATTTGCTCGTATTTATTATCAGAGTGAATAAAGATTGAAAACCCAGCAGTTAAAGTGTAAATGTGTTTCAATCGAGGTTAAAAACGACTGCTCTTTTCCCATACCTCTGATTAAGTCGCTTAAAGCATTCTTAAAAATCATGTGTTCCAAAATCTTATTCTCGCATTTCTCTACTTTGCTTTTCAACGTCTTGAACTGTTTTGGTAACTGGTGGGTAATGGATTTTTGTACTTTGTTTTCGCGAAGCACGTTGAGTTAACTGGTATATGAAATATGCTGTACAAATCAAGCTGCTCCTCAATGGTGGCATTCTGCCCGCTAAAATTTGAGACGGTGCCACCGCAATTTTACTCCACTCGTGCCAGGGAAGGCAGTAATTTTTTAAAATTTTTATCATAACTATTCTTGAGCATTTGGGGTTGCTGGCAATTTTCTACTCCACCTTTCTTCCCATTTATCATTAACATAGTGAAAATGAGTGAAGTTATTTGACAGCGCGTACCCCTAAATCTTCGACTTGGCACCCCAAAAATTTCAGGTTAGGGGCCCAGGGTGCTCCAAGTGGGTCTGCCTCGCCTGTCCATAGGCTGACCTCAAATACGATACTGGCATTTACTCAAGATGCAGGATTTTAAGACAGTACAATGACACCATCTCGTGGCTGTGAAAAATAATAATCATTACACTTAATGACGTTCTGAAAAGCCTACGCCTATTTCAACCTAAATTCCACATCTGCCCACATTAACGGAAGCAAGGAGCAACAATCGACAAACGTTCCAGGTGACTCTACTGTCGGCAAATAGCCAACAAGATGCACTGATGTGCTCGTCAGTGATGCGAACGGCTTGTGGCCAATGCTAGCGGGCTAATGTGGCTAACTTTTTTTGAGCGTAAAAAAAAAAAAAATCTGTATGTGGTATGGAAAATGATTGTAAGACTTCAGGGCCTCCTGCTTGAAGCTAAACAAGAAGTCTGCCATTTGGATTGAAATAGTTCATTTTGAGTTCCCAAATCCATTTTTAAAATGGCTGGGGAATTAAAGAGAAAACAACATGCTTTAGTAAATCAACATGAAATTCAGTAGATGTGTCTTTAATACCCACAAATCAGTCTCAAGGACCTGTCCCTGAAAGTGAACAGGAAGTCAGCCATTTTGGTTTGAAACAGCCATTTTGGGGCCAAATTACCCCAAAAAGAGACTGAAGAAGAAGAAGAAAAAGACCCCAACACTAGTTTCACTCATCAGCATGTTTCTTGGACTGCACGAAAAGTGTCAATCACCCATTCAAAGTGAACAGGAAGTCTGCCATTTCGGTTCAAAGCAGCCATTTTTCCAAAATGAGCTCCAGTTGGAGCAGGTAACCTGGATGGGTTTTTTTTTGGGGGGGGGGGGGTGGCTTACGCGTCATTTACCACATTTGCTGTTTTTTTTATGCCACCCTTAGGTTCAATGCCAACTAAGGACAAATGGGAAGTGGACGCGGTGATGAGAGACTGTGTCTCAACATGGCCACGCTTGCAAACTGGAGAGCTGCTGTGCAATGTCTCCACACACACACACACACACACACACACACACACACACACACACACACATTTTACTTCACTGCTGCTGGACAAAGAACTCTCTCTGCTTGTTCGAATCCCGCAGCATGGCTTTACCCTTTGTTGATTTGTAGACATAAAAATTTGCTCCGTAGCACTTGACAAAGATGATATGCCAATCTTATTATTGTTGTTTAGAATGTTTTGTTGTTGTCAATCAACACTTTGATCCCAACCACGTCATTCGCAGACAAACCAAACTGGAATCAACGAGAGCGGAAATGCTTGTCAAGTGTTGCTGACAGTTTGAACCAAAGACGATCTGAACCTTGCTCATTGTATATATTCTTTTGATATGTATATCATAAGGGATCTTACTTAGCGGGAACCATCTACAAGTTTTTGGAGGAATGCTTTTCTTTTTAGCGGGACGTAGAGTTTTATGAATAAATATTTAAACTTGATTAAAAATACTGTTACGTCCATGTTGATTCATACACTTATTTATTTACAAACGTTTCCCCTCTAAGGAAGAAAGAAAAGTTGTTTTTTTTTTTTTTTGCTCTTAATGTGTCTTATTCTACAGGGTGACCTTGGTCGCGCCTTTGGTCTCCTTTTTGTTCACCACCACCTCCTCATCCTCCTCATCCAGCTGGAGGCTCCCGGAGGAGAACCTCATGCGGGCCGCTCCGCCGGGCCTCAGCCGACTTCCAAGTGGAGGCGGCGGGCAGTAATACGGATAGAAAACTTCGGGCTCGGACTCGCTGTGGCTCCCAACAGCCCGTTCGGGCACTGGGGAGGCGTTGAGCGGGAGGTAGGTCGGCCTGGTTGGGCGCATCAAGTGGGGATAGTAGCCAAGGGGGCGGAATTCGGACGCGGGGAGGTGAAACTTGACTTCCGGTTGGCGAGGGAGCCCCGGGAGAAAGTTGCAGTCGTCACTGTAATGCCCCGCCTCTGTCCGACCAATTAACCCCGCCCCATTGCTTTCCTCATGGTAGGCCCCGGCTTTCCCGCCCCAACCCAGCGGGTACAAAGACGGCCGCGGTCGCCCGTCCCACCGCCGTCTCGGCGGCGGCAAGCACTCCAGTGAGGCCGCACAGTCGGAGAAATACGGGCGCGGGAATGTCGGAAGCACCGGGTGGTACTGGTAGGCGGGACTGTTGGGGTAGAGGAGAACCAGCTGCTGCGTCGCATCCGGGTGTGGGACGGGCCGGCGGCGCAAACGGTTGCCGTAGGTACCGGCCGGCCTGGGCGCTCGGTCCCTCGCCGCGGACGCCGGTCGCACCTGCGGCAGGAGGGGCGTGACCCGGGCCAGGCTACGACACCTCGGGCTAGCGTACGGCTGGTTGTGCTCCGATGCACAAGTGGAGTGGGAGAAGGCGTCCTCGTACTGCCCGGGAAGGATGTCACACAAACAAACACACACACACACACACATATATAAAAATGATTGAACAGATTGCACAGATGATCTTTTTTTTTTTTTTTAAGTCGACTTTTGCGTGTGTACTTGTTTGGCGACGTCACTGAGGAGATCGGGAGAAGATTGGCACTGCCGCGAGTCGTAGTCTGCCTGGCGGGTAGTGCTGGATCGAGATGGAGACACACATTAAGAATAGTACACTTAAAAAAAAAAAAAAAAAAAAAAGTTGGGTGAATTCAAAATCTCAACACAACAAACATCGATAACAATTTAAGTTGGGCAATTCAAGTTTTGCTGTTGTCAAAATTGGCTTTCTTTACAGTTGACAAAATGGTTCCTTTTATTGAACCCCAGCGAAAAGATAGTCATGAAAACAACTTCCTTGTTTTGTTGCGCTCACATTGTTGCCATAAATGGCAGTCATTCCTATTTTAAACTTTCCCATCCTAAATTACCGTGTTAGGCCCCAAAAATACGACTGTAATTGAGTTGAATGCATATTGTGACCACGCTTGGAACTTGAAACTCTTGCCCCTAAAATCATCTTTGCCCAATGAAGTATACGGAAATCCCTTCCAGGCCCCAACTACCATAAATGAGACGATGATATGGATTGCGCTTAACTTACACCCTCCAATTCAATGAACAAAATACACAAAAACATCTCAAATAATAATTCCAATCGACAGAACAAAATGAAGCAGATTTTTTCAAATTGCCGTCCTTCAATTTGAAAATTGCATTCAATTGCATTGCATTGATTTGAATTTGATGGAACTTTTCAGCTCTCACGGTGATGTCATTTTCAATTAATTGGAAAGAATGAAATCATTCATTGTGACTGCGCGGGTCCTTCAGGTTTGCATGGCTCGGTTCAGCTCAGTGGACTTAAAATGGACGTGGTGTACAGAAAAAAAATGTCATGTTCGCTAAGGCATTTTGCTTCCTGCTGCGTCACCGCCATAATAGATTTCATCAAGGCCACCTGTTAACGTGCGAAGCCTTCTTCTCGCTCGATCCCAAACATTCCAGCAGCTGCCTCTGCGTGCGCCCACTGTCCACATTCGAAAAGATCAAACGTCAGCATCCGCAAAGTATTCACAGGGTTAGAAGGGCTGTGATTATTTTGCGGGAAGAAAGTCGGCACCTGTAGCGAAAGCCGGAGCCTTTTGTGGACAGCAGCGTGGTCTTGTGCGCCGCCTTGGGCTCCTCGGCCAGCCGGAAGAAGGCGTGGTACTCCACGCAGGTTTTCCAGAAGGCCTTGCACACGTCCCGAGTGGCCATGCAGAACTCCAACGTGTCTTTGCGGGATGGCTGAAATGCAGTTGAAATGCACCAAGTTAGCGTGGCCCCCACTTCTCACCCCACCCCCCCAAAAAAAACAATCAGTGTCGAAGAAGTGGACTCGGACCCCAACGGTGGCATGCAGCTTGATGAGGAAATGTTTGCGCTTGAAGCTCAGTTTGCGAATCTTGGCCCAGCTGAAGGCGTTGATCTTGGTGTTTCCCTGAGCGAGCATCCAGAGTCTGAGTCTCGTGGCGCAGAGTCCTCGTGAGCTGATGGCGGCCGCGTACCTGAAAGACCAGCACGCCCGAGTGCGTGACGGCCAGATTGATGCGCGTGCCCTCGCCGTCGCTGGCCGACTGCGGCCGGATGCCGTACATGTCCAGCTTCCTGGCCAGCTCCAACAGGTGGACATCCGACTCGGCCGCAGACAAACCTCTGTGGAGAAGAGTGAAAAAAAAAGTGCTTTGCCAGCATCCTGATGTCAAAGAGCTATGTTGAAATGAGTTTAGGAGGGTTTTGTGTGTGTGTGTGTGTGGGGGGGGGGCAAAACCAGTGCTCTCTGCCATCTTGTGGCATCCTGGTGTCAAGGAATTATGTTGAAGTGAGTTGAAGAATTAATTTAGATAAAAATAGTGCTTCGGCACCCTCTTGCAGTCTCCCGTCCAGAAACTATGTTGAAGTGAATTTAAAATCAATAGACAAAAATAGTGCTTTGTTGCCATTTTGTGGCATGTTGGTGTCAAGGAATTATGTTGACACCAACGGAACTTTGCGATTATTTTGTGTTAGCTTGGAATCAAGAAACTGTTGAACTGTGTGGAAGTTTCATTTTGGCAACAAAACAAACAACAAAACAAAACAAACAAACACATTGCTGGGATCTAATTGTCGAAAGAACGATGCTGACGTTAATTGTTCTAGTTTGCCGAAACTCATGCTGCCACATACATGGCAATGGCGAGTGATGAAAAAAGCGGAAGGGGCGTGGCCTGGACGGGGGCGTGGTTACTTACAAAAGTGGCACTAAACATGCTGAAGATGAAGTGTATTAAATTTACACAGTTTGAAAATTGAACAGAAAAAAATCCCAAGATCGCCACTATTCTTTCAAGTGAAAA
>NW_017808403.1:2455826-2469922 GCF_001891065.2 Hippocampus comes
GTTAATTAAGTCACTACAATACACACAATAAGCTTTGCCTGCTACGTCAAAGCTTATTGTCCAAGAGCTTCTGTAACTTCGTCGAACTTGGAACCAATTTTAACCTTTACAGTGACTTTTCTGTCAAGCCAGTCCAATCGGAATTTATTCTTGACATTTGAGTCAATTTCTAGGATTAAAGACTCCTGATCTTTCGTCAAAAATTTCATAATTCCGCTCAAAACGATCCGAGAACAATGAATTTGCGAGACGAAGAGGCCGCCATGAATCAGGTAAAACAATATGTTCCATGCAATTTGATTGGTCCAATCGGTTGTAGTTAACCAATCGCTGGGCCGTTTATAATCGAGCTAAGACTTCCGCAACAAATAATGCCTTCAGTGATCTGATTAGTTGAAGCTTTCATACACGTCCAATCGCAGGGCTGTTTACAAACGGAAAACGGAGAGACTGTTCGGGAGAGCTCGTGAAAACTCGACGATAAGGTACCTGACTGCCCCTAAAATTTTCTCAACGGATTTAGACGATTCACAAAAATGATCAATTTAAGAAATAAAACGGCGGATTTCCGCGGATCCGCGGAAAATTGCCATGTATGCTGCCACCATCTTGTGGCGTCTTAGCATCAAGGAACTCTGTTTAAGTGTGTTGGAGTTTCAGGCAAAAATAGTGCTTTGCTGTAATCTTGTGGCAGCTTTGTGTCAATAAACAATGTTGAAGTTAGTTCGGTTTTATTTCAACAAAATAATGCTTCGTTACAATTTGTGGCATCAAGAAAACTCTTGAGCTAAGTAGAAGATTTCCATGAGACAAAAATAGCGGTGGGTTTTCCCGCCATCTTGGTATCGGAACTATATTGAGTTGAGAATTTTCATTTAGTTCAAAATAGAGCTTTGTCGCCATCTTGTGGCATCTCAAGGCAATTACAACTTGTTCAGTGGCAGGGCTTTTCAATGCCTTACTCTTTTTGGGCAGATTTCACTCTACCTGTGTTTCTTGTGGAAGCGGAGTATCTTGTGGTCCAGGTACTCCTGGTTGGGGACGTAGTGCTTCATCTCCAGGTGCTGATAGTCCAGCTCCTCATCGTAGTCGCCAAGTTCTGCTGTCAGTTTATATTGGATGCTTCGATGACGTGTATAAAACGACATTGTACTCCAGTCACTCGAATGTTCTGTCTGGTCCTTACACTGCAGAATGTGAGAGACCAGCAGGGCGGCGCTGTTGTCGTTACAGGTCAAACTGCCGTTGGACAGGTCCTGCTTGACCTGCAAGGCGAAAAGGTATCTGCACGCAAACCAAATGACGTCATCCATGACTTCGGGGCACATACGTGTGTCAAGAAATGGCGCCGTACCGAGTGAGGCTCCTCTTTAGTTGTCCGGGGTCCGGGGGGAAGAATTTAACCATGAACCTGAAGAACAGATCGCTGGGGTCTAAAAGAAAAAAAGGGGAGAAAAAGCGAGAGAGAGCGAGAGAAGCTTGCTTTGATGGGCTCTCTCTCTCAAATGTCTTTTAATTGCTGTGCCGACTTTTTGTTGTTGTAGTTCTTGTTGAAAAGAAACACTTACATTTAATCTGCTTTGCGAGTGGCTTGAGCAGCTCGAGCCACACCTGGCAAACAAAGCCAAATCAGTCCAATTCCACAATCCCGCGTGTTGTGCGTCACCTGATGAGGCTCACGTAGTTGCCGCTGTGATGTCGGTACTCCAGGCCGAAGTATTCTTTCTCCAGCAGCTTCAGGTGACCGCACACTTTGTTGAAGAAGTCGCCGCCCAAAACGTTTTGCTAGCATGGAAACACATGGCAAGTGTTTTAGAGTTGCCATCATTTTTGTTGGCTTCCCTGCGCGGACGTGCATTGGAAATGTTTGCCTTGGATAGGCAAAGGAGAAGATGTTAAGACATATCGTCGAACTAAAAAAAAAAAAAGACAGGACAGCCTAAAAGATGACTGTGCAGTCAGGCTCGAAAAAGGACGACTAAAAAATCGACTGGATTGATGTTCCGACTAAATAAATGACAGGATGTAGAGTCGGAAGTGCAAAAAAAGACATGGTGTAACGTTAAGTTCAATTTTAAAAAAACAAAGAGTAAAATCTGATGGTCAGACTAAAAAAAGCATACAGTAATTGTGTAATTTATGTTGATGGCTTCTGATTGGCTATTGAAGGGAAAACAGGAAGTGATTTAGTTGCGGAGAAGAGTGTGTTCGCGATCGTTCTGTGGTGCAGACGTCCGTTGAACAAAAATGCTACCTGCAAACGGAATCCATCTCTCCTTTTGTGGTTTCGAAAAGTAAAGCCATCCGTTCGAAAACAACGAACCCCTCAAATTACAACAGTATAACTAAAACACTTAACAAAAGCATTAAAAAAACAAGATACCGTATAGTCAAGACAAAAAATACAACGTATACTAAGGCATTTGTTTTAATTGGATGATGTTTAGTCAACCTAAACAAATCAGCAGGATGTATCGGCCGTTTTTTAGACGTGATGTACAGTCACACAAAAAAAAAAAACAACACCAGAAATGATACGATTAAGAATAAACGATGTATAGTAAGGCATTAAAAGTCATATTTAATCCAGACGAGAGGAAAAAGTTGTACTGCACGTACAACTGCAGTATTTTCTTAACAAGGCATTTAAAATTGTTTATAATCAAACTTAAAACAGGTTTAATCAAGGCATTTTTAAAAACACAATGCATAGTAAGATTAAAAGGCAACAGCATCTGTAGCATGACATGAAAATACAACATATCGTTATACAAATGTAATATTATTTTATGTTCAATGTTCCGAAATCGCTGCAGCCGTTGTGACATGCCCCCTCGAGTACAGTACAGCTACGAGACGCTCACCTGTGTTTCAACATGACAGAACCAACTCACCTCTACCTCGAAGGTGCGTTCACTGTCATCTAGGAAAACCACGCGCAGTCGATACGGAGTCTCCTTGCACACTTTGCGGCGTGTCAGTGTGCGCGTCGGCCGCTCGTCCATCTCGTGCCACAAGGATTCCGGGGAGAAATAAACGAGGTCTGTGATGGTGAGTTATGGCGTGTTTTCTCTCAAAACACACACGCACACGCACACACACACACACACACACACACACACACACACACACACACACACACAGAGTGTATAGTGCGCGCGTGTGCGTGTAATGTTGGAATAATAGACATTTCACGGTGGATGGACGCTTTGACAGAAGTGACCTGTCTTTGAGTAAAGTAGGCTAGTAGTGCAAAAAGCATTCTGTCGCCTCCAGCGTGTACTTGTGTGTGTGGGGGGGGGGGGGGGGAGAGAGAGAGAGAGAGAGAGAGAGAGAGAGCTACGAGTGTGTATTATCCGTGCAGATAATCTTTAAGGACAGAATTTCTAGGCGCAGCCGAGGCGTTGAGGGTGGCCTCAATATTGCATCTCTGCTTTTTTTGCAGATGATGTGTTGCTGTTGACTTCTTCAGGCATGGATCTCCAACTCTCATTCAAGCAGTTTGCAGGCGAGTGTGAACCGGTCGGAATGAAAAGCAGCACCTCCAAATCTGAGACTATGGTCCGCAATTGGAAAGGCGTGGAGTGCCCTCTCCGAATCGGGGATGGGATCTTGCCCCAAGTGGAGGAGTTGAAGTATCTTAGGGTCTTGTTCACGAGTGAGGGCAGGAGGGAGCGGGAGATCGACAGGCGGATCGGTGCGGCGTCCGCTGCGATGGAGGAGCTGAGCCAAAAGGTGATGCTCTCAATTGACCGGTCGATCCATGTTCCTTCTCTCACCTATGGTCATGAGCTATGGATCGTGACGGAAAGAACAGATACAAGCAGCTGTAACGAGTTTCCTCCGCGGGGTGTTCGGGCTCTCACTTGCAGATAAGGTGAGAAGCCTGGTCATCCGGGAGGGGCTCAGAGTCGAGCCGCTTCTCCTCCACGTCGAGAGGAGCCAGATGAGGTGGCTCGGCCATCTGATGAGGATGCCACCTGGACGGCTCCCTGGTGAGGCGTTCTGGGCATGTCCCACCGGGAGGAGGCCCCGAGGATGATCCAGGACAGGCTGGAGAGATGACTCTCCCAGCTGGCTTGGGAACGCCTCGAGATCCCCGGGAGCGGCTGGAACAAGTGACTGGGGAGAGGGAAGTTTGGGCTTCCCTGCCAAAGCTGTTCCCCCTGCGACCTGATACCGGATCGGTGGATGGATGGATGTTTTTATATTTTCCTCTTCATGTTTATGAGAGCTCTGCACTTTCAGATTAATTGAATTGAAATGCCTTTGATTCAACATTCCTCACTCGTCTTCTATTTCAATCAAAGCTCACGCACCACTATGCCAAATATTCAACCATTCAATAGTTACATTTATTTGGTCATGTCATCTCACCCCCCCCCACCCCCCAACCACACACACACAGGTTAAAACCCATCGTAATACTCGAGAAATAATAAAAACATGTTCACACACTGTGTCGGGAAATAATCCTCTTGGGACACGACAATAAGAATTGATTAGGCCCAGCCCAGTGCGAGATTTCCACAAATTCTCTGAAGCTGAAATGAACATGAAACCAAGAGGTCACACAGAGATGGAATTATTATTTAAAAAAAAAAAAAGTACAATTTAAACAAACATGAATGCAACCAATTGCATGATGGCATGAACAAAGTATAACCTGAAATTAAAAATACAATAAAAGCAGACTTAAAGATGAACATGTCGACCATGTCCAGCCTTCGATTTAAGACCAAAACAGCCCCCCCACCACCATCCACCTCCCCACAAAAAAAAAAAATCATACCAATATTCATCATTGGCTAGATCGTCACGGAGAAGTGAAAATTTAGAGCACCCATACAAACATGTATAAATAGTCCAGTGGAACATGTGTGCGACGTTTGCATCAACCCGATGTCGACTGTGTCCGAACATTTTCATCCAGTGTGTGACATAGAAAGCCATTTATAAATATCCCCATGCCCCGCCCCTATATATGAATTTCGACGGCTATACAGCAGACATACCTTGCATAGCGCGCTATTGCCGGCTTTGTAACATGCAAAACTAACATTCTTTTCAAGCACCTGAAAGAGATCTGCTACTGAAAAATACTTTTGACATTTTCACATTGCTTTAGATGACGGCCCTTTCGTCTTAAAAAAAAAAAAAAAAAAACCCAAAAAATTCCCTTTCCACTGCGGAAAAAAAAAATATATCGCATCTCCGTCAAATCTCCTCCGTTGCGCCTGTGTGGGACTTATTTGACGAGATACGTTGATTTCAATATCAGGCCTGCACCTCTGGCAGCTTGGTGCGCCGTGAGTGCACCAAGCTGCGATGTCAAACGCTCCTCTTTCGACACATTCACCATCACAGTGGGAAAAAAAAAAAAAACTTTCATTGGTGCCAGCCCATTAAGCAAAATCCGAGACATGAGCGGTTGTCAAACCTCAGCATGCACCTGCTACCATTTCGACTGTCTCGGACGCTGCAAATCCATGTCAGGAGTTCTCGTAGGCTTTTCATGACATTGTTAGTCAGAAGAAGGGAACAGAAGAATTTTCAAGGCATAGACATTCATTTAAGTAATGAAAAGAGAAGAAGAGAAACGCCCCGTCAGGGTGCCGAGAGGCTGACAGTGACACTGAAGGGGGTTGCAGGGATTTCTGGCAAGTACTGGCTGTTTCAGCAACAACTTCCTGACTTCTTCAAGGAGGAGGGAATGATCAAGAGTTCCAAATAGCATTCAATGTAAGCAGACTATCAAACCTTCGCGCTTCAGCTGGAAAGTGGGAGAAAAATGTCAGGAAAAGCCTAAGAGAACAGCTGAAGTTTATTTGGCGCTAACCAGAGGCACTTTAGATTGTGACCAGTTTGCCGACTCCCATTCCATGTGAGTTTAAACGTGATTGATGAAGAAGCAAATGTGTCCACCAAACCCAAAGTTGTCCCTCTCTCTTTCTCTCTCTCTCTCTCCATTCCAATCATGTCGGCAATTGTGGTCCAATGACACAATCAATCATTCACGCCGCTTTTTGCCCTTCCAAACACTAAATGGCTCTCTTTCAGCTGCTTGACCCACACCTGTTATGTTAATAGACACTTGGGGGTGAGATAACCAAATTCCATATGTTCCATATTTTTTTTAGATCTCTGGGGCAAAAGAAAGAGCTGATATTCATGATAAAATAAAATACAATTCTTGACTGACTGCTGATTGGGACTCGTTGGTTATGTGACAGACATCTTGCCTGTTATGTGGACTCTCAGTTGAATCAGAATCGAGTTGGAATGGTGGCGAATAATTGTAGGATCCAATTGGACATTCATTGTATTGTCACAGTGGCACTCTTTGGCGTATTGGTTTGCGAGGAAGGGGGAGGGGGGGCGGATTTAATCCCTGACATTGTGCTGCAATGTGAACGGGATCTTATCTTCTTCCAGAGTGGAATGCACGGGTCATGCTTTTTTTTTTTTTTTGTGCTCGGCACATAACGCATTTTCCGGCAAAGCGCGACAAGTTGCGTTGAGCCCAGTTGGTCCCTGCGATGAGAGATTGACAAAACAAGGCGCTCCAAAATGTCCGTCGTCCTTTTTTGCTTTTTCAATCCGCACAGAGGTAGAGGGAGATGACACAGAGAAACTGGCAATCGAAAACGGGTCTCTCTGGCTTTCAGGGCTGCAAATCCATGCAGCCCCCTCAAGACATGACATGAGGTGGGGGGAAAAAAAAATCGATTGTGGACACAATCTAGCACACCAAATGACGTGGAGAGCTAAGGTGCGCTTCATTTGCTTTCCCATACGTCCGAGTTGTTCAGGGAATGTCAGTAAGGCCTCCAGGAAATATATTTCTACCTTCATGGCCACAAGATAGCATTTGGGGCTCATCAGACGTCCAATCTAACTACCGGTAGGTTTTTTTCAGGTTTTTATGTTATTATAAATACTGTACAGTATTAAAAACATAAATATGGGTGAAAATGAAATGAAATTTGCCTTCTCTTGGGCACAACGGGTTTTCACTTTGGTTCTAAGCCTTAAGGTGGTCCTTCGAAGGCTTTTGCTAGTGAGCCTAAACGCCAGCGGAAGAGAAAAAATTCAAATTCCTGGATGTGCTTCAGGAGGGATGGACTTCTGTGATCGTTTTTTTAAATGTGTGAGAGGGGAAAAACTAGTTTGAAAAAAAAGCCTTTATATATGCTCTCTCTAAAATCACAAATTTTCACCTTCACCGCAGTTTATAAATGGGGATTCACTGGATCGTGGCGTCAAATTTTCCCCCCCGCCATGTCATGTGTGGGGCCCCGTACAAACGTAGGACCTGGACTACCAGGAGAGATTGAAGGGTGACTCTTAGGAAATGATGTCAACAGGTCGCCGAGAGTGGTCTTTGTGGACTTTAGAAGCGGTCATCTCTGAGTTGCGTCGGGGACTTGAAGGGTTTGAGCCCCAGAGTCCTTCGGGGGTGGACTCTCTCTTTGGTTCCGTCCAGGGTCTTCGCGCACACCGCCCAGCCCAGGTCTATGAGCGGCGAGTCGGCCGGGTTCAGCGGCGCGATGCGAAACGACGGCAGCGTCGGCGAGCCGTTGGCGGAGCACGGCGCCGAACGCGAGGTGGGGAAAGGCGCCGAGAAGGGGTCGAAAGGCGACGCTTTATCCGAGGCGCACGACGGGTCGGCCCTGAGGGCGAAGGGGTCGCAGGCTGGTGAAGGGAAGGGCTCATAGTTGGCGAAGGGGTTCGTGGGGGAGGGCTGGAAGTCCCGGGGGACGCCGTCTGAGCGCCTCGAGTTACGGCCGGCGCCCGGAATGCCTCCACCCGCGGAGATGAAGCTCCAAGCATCGATGCGGGGCCGTATGGGCGAGGGGCGGGGGCGAGGGATGACGCTGACCTCTAGGCGGCAGGTCTTGGGGCTCCAGAGGGCGGCGTTGGGGTGGAGCGAGCCGGGAACGGGGGACTTTTCGTCCGAGTCCTGCGTGTCTTGGCAGAGGGGCAGGTCCAGAACTGGAAAGGACACAAAGAATTTAGGAGTTAAGTTGGCAATTTTCAACTCCATTTGAACCACGATACTCGTCAAGTCTAGCCTGCAGTGGTGGATTTTGGCATAGGCGGCATGTGAGCCCCCACACCCCCCCCAAAAAAATTGCTGATGAAAAGGGGGGGAACATTTCTCAGAAATTTGGGTTCCAACTTCAGTATGTATTAATCACGTGCATCTTTTCAAACTGCCACATCATCGGGAAAATCTTGTTCAGCTTGTTTACCCACCGAGCTGGGAGCCGTGCAGGCCTGGACTGGACCTCCTCCTCCTGTCGCTCCTCTGCTCTGAGCTCTCAGAACCCGCATCCCCGTTGGCGGGGCGGAAGCCCGGCTCGCGCTCCCCCGGGCTCAGGTCCGGCCGCGTCCCGTGCTCACGTCCCGTGCTCGGCGGCGCGACGGGCAGGGGCTTCAGTTCTTGGCACCGCAAGGCTAAATCCAAGAGCGGCTTGGGAAGCGGCTCAGAGGCGGAGAAGGTGATGAGGTCGTCCACCACGGGGGGTTCCCGAACGGGGGGCTTAGCGGACGAACTGTCGAAAAAGGAGGTGGCGCACTCCTCAAGGGATGGAGGATTAGTTCGAGGGGGAACTTTCGGGGAGACGTCCAAGCATCGACCCAAGCCGACGGAGGCCAAGAGGGAGCCGCTGGCCAGTAGAGCGCGGTGGGTGCTCTTGATCAGGCTGAGAGGGCCCCTGTCGGGCCTGGGGGAGCCCGCTGGAGAACATCCTCCTTCTTCGCTGCCCGAGTCGCCGTGGTGAAGAGGAAGCCGCAGGCTGTCCTTCACCGAGGAGCCTGCTAAAAACAACTCGCAGTCTTCATTCATTTGGCAACAGGCACATCCTGGCAAACTGTTTGCATTCAGACAGAAAAATGCACAAAATTTACCTTGTGCTTCATTTGGTCGCCAGCCTTGCAGGGAGCATTTTTATTTATTTATTTATTTATAACACCCCCCCCCCCAAAAAAAAATGCACGACTGCGACATTCTACTTGAAACATTTTTCAAATGAAAAAGTTAAATGTATTCATAGTTTGAAAAAAAAGTTCCAATTTTGTAATTTTGCAAAAGCTTTCAAGATTTTAACTTTTTCTCAAAAAGTTTAGATGAATAATCAAATTAAATATGACGCACGTATTTCATTTTATTACAGCGCTCCATTGTTTTCCATTTACCAGACTTCTCTGAAAAGAAAAAATAAAAAGAATTTGGGACTTTTAAATAAATCCAGGCTTCTAAGAAAATATTTGCCATTGTGTCACCAATTAGTTTCCAGAAGACTGTTTGTAGGTCAGGCAGTGCATACAAATAAATTTAATGATTAAAAAGCCAGATGTCATGCGCATAAACAGTTCCTGAACCTTTTAGAAAATCAAATCCATACTTTGTCACAGTTGTTGCAAGAAGTGAATAAAAAAAAATGAGCAGTTGAGTTACCGTTGTGAGCCAGGGGAGGGGTCGGCGTGGATGGCCGGTACTCCTCAAAGTCGTCGGCGGCGTCTCCGTTCTCGCTGCAGTGGGACACCAACAGCTTGGCTCTCATGGACAAACTGGTCACGTGACAGGAAAGGCGTGAATAAAAGTTGCGAACAGTTCTTGGGTTTCCAAAATGTGGCACGCACCTGCTCTCCTGAGGACTAAGGCGCAGGACTTTGGGGCTCTTGGGACTTTTCGGGCTCTGGGGCCTCCAGTGGGGGCCCAACTTCGGTTCTCCGTTGGCCTGCTTCTGGGACGGGGCCTCCAGGGGCCACATTGGGCTCAGACCAAAGGTCCTGCTGCTGTCACCGGGACTGACTGTGAACAAACGGGAGCGTCATGTTGAGTGCGACAACAGGAGAGGGCAACAAGCGCTCCTCAACGGCTCCCTCTGCTGCAGCAGCCAAGTAACTGCACACGGAGGGAGGAAAAGTTACAACAGGAAACGTGAAAAGCGACTGAGGAGGCGCGCTGATCCTCACAGGAAGCCACATCATATTTGCTTTCAAACAGACTTTGGACAAAGAGCTTGAGTGAGGGCGACAGGAAGTGGAAGGAGAAGGGCGGGCGGGGCATTCGGGAAAAGGAGGAAATGACGAGTGGTTGGCCACAGCAAAGGAGGCGGTCGGGGATGGACAGAATGCTCCGACGCTCTGAGAACAGGAATTGAAAGTAGAACCCACTCACGCTGGATTGCACGGAAACGCGGGCCGAACGACGGCGAGGAGCCCGGGCCCAAATCGGGCGAGGTCCGCCTCTTCTCCAGGCCGGGCGATGCTTGCACTGTGATCTTGTGGATGAAATCTGAAAAGAAAAAGAAAAAAAAAAAAGAATGACTCAAACGTGATTTGAGTTTGTTTTTTTTTTCTTTCCATACTTTCTCAAGCTCGAGGGGCCGAATAAGAACAAAAGCAACGACCTGCATCATTTCCAGGTCTGTTACTTTGACACAATGATGTGCTTTTTCTGACGCTGGGAGTGTACTGGGCACATGACGATGGAAAACGGAGAGGGGAAATGAAAGAACAAAGGCCGTCGGTGCTGATATGCCAGGAGGGGAACAAAAAAAGGGAAAGGAGTGGGAGAGGGATACCTATAGAAACCGCCAGCCAATGCATCCACCGACAGGAAGTAGCGAGGCGTGGTCGGCTCACTCGCAGAGTCAATATCATCTTTCATGGCCAACCAAAACAAAACGACTAAATGTCTCCGGTTGTTGGAGTCACGCTCGTGAGCAAAACGGAAACCGCAAAGATGTTGACAACTGCTTCTAAGGACTCTTTCAACTGTAAATATACCACAAAGACGATTAGGAATACTTTTCAAAGTGTGTGTTAGGTTCACAGTGTTGAAAGCATAAAAGTGCGCTATCATCTCTGGAATACTTCTTTCCGTTGGTGAGGGACCGTGTCCATTCATCGTCTTTAACCGGACACTATTTGCTGTTTTTCATTGTCCATTACAGTTAGTTTTTATTTCAGTTTGACAGTTTTTTTTTTTGTTCCACTCAGAAGTCATTTTTAGAGCTGATTTGTTTTTGTTGTGAAAACGCTTCATTTTAGTTGCATTTTTGAGGGGCTACACATGCACAAAAACCCACCAAATATTGCACACCCATCATGCCTGGTGAAAAATACGATATTTTGAAACTGTCATCCACGATGACATGAAATGGGAGCCATATCGTTGACATTTTTAATATATATATATATATATTTTTTTTTTGGCGATTTGTAGAGTGCAACATAAAAACAAAGATCACCAAGTATTGTCGGATTAAGTAAACAATTCAAATTCTCTATTTTGTTTGAAAAAAAAATGTGTTTTCGATATTAGTTGTCAGTGTTCCCTTAATTTTTGTTCAGGATAACAACCTCCGCGCAGTCAATCAAATTTCCACGGTTTTGGTGTCTCCCCGCTCGACGACTCAAAGCCACAGTGGCCACACACCAACCTTGGGGCATGCTGATCTTTTCGCCGTTCTTGCTCTTGAGTTTGTGCTTCTTGAAGGTGCCCTTGCGCTTCTTGACGTTGGGCTTCTCCTGGTTCTGGTTCTGGTTCAGGTGCAGGATGAGGAGGCTGAGCTCGCGCTCAAACACGTCCTGCTCCCACTGGGCCAACTGCTGCTCGCGCTGCCGCAGAAACTCCTCGTGGGACTTCTGCTCCAGCGCCGCGCGCTTCAGCTCCTCCTCGCGACATCGCAGCTCCTGAAGGGGCACAAAGTGGGGCCAGGTGGAGGGGGGTAAAAAAAAAACTCAGCAGGTTGGCCAGTTTCAGGATAGGGTGCACAAAATAAATTGCAATAGATTTTAAAGAGCGTTTGAGAACCGCTGGTTTAAAGTATTTGGGACAGAGGGGGAAAAAAATGGCGATTGTGAACATCCATCCATTTTCCGAACCGCTTTATCCTCACACGGTTCACAGGGGGTGCCGGAGCCTATCCCAGACGTCTTCGGGCAGTAGGCGGGGGACACCCTGAACCGGTCGCCAGCCAATCGCAGGGCACACATTGACGACCAATCATCCGCACTCACACTCTCAAGAAGGGACAATTTAGAGAGTTCAATCAGCCTGCCATGCATGTTTTTGGAATATGGGAGGAAACCGGAGTACCCGGAGAAAACCCACGCAGGCCCGAGGAGAACATACAAACTGCACACAGGAAGGCCGGAGCTGGAATCGAACCCGGTACCTCTGCGCCGTGAAGTCAACGCGCTAACCACTCGACTACCGGGCCAACATTGAATTCAATTTAACATGAAGCTAATCCAGATTTCAAATGAAATCGCTGTTCGAAAAGTTTTTTTTAAATGGCGTCATGGGTAGGAATTGAAGGTTTTCTTCCATTTCTGGGTTTGTGCTTTCGGTCATTTCGTCAGACACGTCGATGTGTTTACAGAATATATGTTGTACACAATGGCAATGGGCGCAAAATGATGCCACTGCCATCACTTGAAATGAACAAGAAAACGGTAAAGGGGTGCTTCATGCGATCCGATTCAAGGGTCCGTGCCTTTTCCTTGGCGCGTAGCTCATCAAACATGTCCTGGATCTCCAGCTTCCAGTCCTCTTGCAGCGAGTGGAAGGAGTCCTGCGGCATCTCCTCCATCACCTGCTGCTCCAGCGCCGTCAGCTGAGCCAGGATGGAGCCAAAGTTGGGTCTGCGATGGGGGTCCTGGTCCCAGCACTCTGAGTCACAAAGCAAAGCAGACGTGAAAAGAAATCCGGCCCGGTTTCACTTCTTTTCGAGCTCTGCTTTCGATCCTTGAATGCCTGAAATGAGGAAGTGGCCAAATGATTCATCCACTGACTAGAAAATGTGATTTTGTGCACTCGTGCTGGTTGAGTGCAAACATTTGCCACAGCTCATTAGCCAATTGCCCAAATATTTTATTTTTCTTGACGACACTGATCTAGAGCAAGGCCCGCTATTTATTCACCCTGCAAATCGGTGCAGCTTCTTTCATCTTAGGCAGCTGGCTGAAGTAAAAGATCTCCTTTCTCGGAAGCACTTTGAAACAGCCGTTCATGCCTTGGTCACATCCCAGCTGGATTACTGTCATGCACTTCACTCCATCAAGCGTCTCCAGTTGGTCCACAATGCTGCCGCTCGCCTCCTGACTGCTACTCGTAAGAGGGAGCACATCATTCTCTACTCTGGGGATCCCTTCAGTGGCTCTACATTTTTGAGTTCTTTTGAAGATCCTATGATTTGTTTTCAAATCTTGAAATGGCCTCGCTCCATCTTACCTCTCTGAGCTCCTCCCCCTACACACCTGCCCGGTGCCGCAGGTCTCCGGACCAGACTACCAAGAACTAAGCGGCGGCTCGGCGGGGTGGGATGGGATCATGCCTTTTCTGTTGCCGGTCCCTCTCTTTGGAATGACCTCATTTGTCAAGGTCCACCTCTCTGAGCTCCTCCCCCTACACACCTACCAAGAACTAAGCGGAGGCTTGGGGGGGAGCAAGCCTTTTCCGTTTTGCCAGTCCCTCTCTTTGGAATGACCTCATTTGTCAAGGTCCCTCGCTGCCCATCTTTAAAACTCACCTCAAAACTCATTTCTATGCTTTGGCTTTTGACTCAGCATGACTCGGACATGACTGTTTTTGTGCTTTCTACTGTCTTCATTATTAAGTTCTTGTTTTATTGTTGTATATGTGATATTTGCTCCATGTACCGCACTTTGTGTACAGCGGTAATTGTTTTAAAGTGCTCCGAGAAATACACTTGAGTTGAGTTGTTATGCTTCACGAACTTCCTGTGTGGGTTGCGTCATCGACAGCATTCCAAGCGGACCCAAAAAGCAACGTCCCGCCCGAGGACGGCACCCACCTGACATCAGCTGAGCAAAGGGTTCAGGACACGTGGAAGGGATGGGCAGCGTCAGCTTGTTGACGGCCACGCCGTACGCCACGGCCAGCCCGTCGATCCCTTTGTAGGGCGCCTCTCCCGTCAGGAGCTCCCACAAAAGAACGCCGTAACTGCGCAAGCGACAAGACACAAGCAACAAGTCTTATTATTGGAGAAATTGCGCAGTGATTCAGGTTTTGTTCGTCGGGAGCAGATTAGATCGACATGGCAACGCAGTGAGGC